>NC_132882.1:46441367-46496367 GCF_030463535.1 Salminus brasiliensis
AGAGAGATGGAGAGACAGAGAGAGAGAGAGAGAGAGAGACAGACAGACAGAGAGAACAGAGAAGAGAGACACAGAGAGATGGAGAGACAGAGAGAGAGAGAGAGACAGACAGAGAGACACAGAGACAGAGAGAGACAGACAGACAGACAGAGAGACACAGAGAGAGAGAGAGACAGACAGACAGACAGAGAGACACAGAGAGAGAGAGACACAGAGAGATGAGAGACAGACAGAGAGACACAGAGACAGAGAGAGACAGACAGACAGAGGAGAGAGACAGACACTCTGGAGTGACCCTGGCTGTGACCCGCTGTGCCGAGGCCGTTGTGTTTAATCATTTCCGCGCTCTCGCTCTTCCTGACGCATTTGTTGAGTTCTGACCTCGCTCGGCCTTGAGCTGCGTATCAGCGCCTGAGTTCCGCACCTGGGCTTTCCCCCGGGCCTCGCCGGCCGCAGATGTGTCCGACTCATTGTTTACTCACAATCTGATGACCTGAGGCCGTCTGAGCTCCTGTCTGGTTTCAGATCGGCCTGCGGTGTGTGTGGTGTGTGTGTGTGTGTGTGTGTGTGTAGAGAAGTGACTGTAGTGATGGGCGGTTCTGATCAGGTGCTGCTGCTCTTTGCGCGGGAACCTGGGATCATTTATGAAGGTGAGAGGGGATGATGGTGATGGGGGTCTGCAGAGAGGCTGTGATTAGGGCTTCTGACAGGGAGGCTTTTCTGTGCGTCTGAATTTTCTTCCTCTGCAGACAAAAGCCTCCCGTTTCCACCAATCATACGGCCCGCAGCGACTCCGACCGGTTACGGCGCCGGTTCTGGACGAGCCTGATGTTTGGGGCCGATAAAGGCAGCGTGCGCTCTGGCGCAGGGAATGCTACAGCGCTTCCTATTGTCCCAGAAATAATTACTCTGAGATTAATGGCGCCGGGTCCGGAATGCTTTCACACGGATTGGATTGGAGCATCTGGACCCCGCAGATACGCCTCCGGCTCGGAGCGCCGCCGCTGAAGTAAACACTGGGCTTGAAAACGTCCGCAGGGGCCGAACAGTGAAGCAGCGGTGATGAAGCGCTCCGGCACGCACTCAGTAATCACACTACAGCTGACCCCGGGAGGGGGGGCCGGGGGGCGGGGGGCTCTTCACCTGCACTGTCGCTCCTCTGCGGTTCAGAACGGTTAGCTCTGCTAGCTAGCTGTGGAAGAACTTGCCCGCGTACGCCGCTAGGTTCTAAGCATGGCTGAAGCTCCTGTTTCCCAACACGTGTGTGTGAAAGTATTGGGACACCCCCTTCACTGTTTCTTTCTGAAATCAAGGAAGAAGACTTTCTGCTAGATTTTGGAGGAACATTGCTGTGAGGATTTGCTTGCATTCAGTGACAGGAACAGGATCTCCCCAGAACTCTACAGGACGTGTGTTTTACAGGGAATCTCTTGGCAAGCAGGGGATAAAGATTGTTGTGTTTAAGGCAGCGAGACGAGAAGAACCGGTTCTTTTAGATGATAAAAGTTGGGATGAGAACGTTCCGACGTTCTGCTGAAGATCTGATGCTCAGCAGGCAGGCGGGATTGGCTGGAATTTATCTGGGAATTTGTGGAATTTTGTTGGATTGCAGAACCGAGTCTGAGAACCGGTTTGTATTTGGGTTCTGTTGAAAAAGCCCAGTTGTTTGGCCTCGCTCTGATCTTGCCTTTGTGATGGGGGTATCAGGTTCTTCTCCAGCTGGACTGTTCTGGTCCTGAACAGTTTGAATGAGAACCCCTGCAGTTACGTGTGACGGTTCTGTGTTCTGACTAGGAGAACCGAATGTGCAGTGCGTGCTTTTTTTCTGCTGAACTAGCGTACGTGTTTCTACTGTGGGAATTTGGCCTCTGGGTCACGTGTGTTTATATAAGTTCAGACTGTGCAACAGCCAGACTCTCCTGGATTACTGGACCTGTTTGAGACCTGTGTGGCTCGACTGAGTGGTATTTAGACGTGGTTTCCCTGAAGGAGGTCTAATACCTGCTGACCGTAAGCAGCAGTGAGGTAGAGCGGTCACTGAAGGACACTGGGTCAAATCACTGGTCGTTGAGTAAGGAGTAAATTCCGGCTGCTGGATTGGGACTCGGGACATGCTGCCTAATACCAGGCGTGGGCTAGAGGGGTATAAAGCCCCCCAGCATTAAGCGGTGGAGCAGTGGAGCAGTGGAGCGGTGGAGCTCACTGTTCGTCACACTGTGTGTTTAAAGAGTGACCGATTCTGAATCTGCTGGAGCTCCAGAGAAGAACAGGCCTCAGAACACACACTGGTTTCCTCATAAAGGTCAGAGATCAACGACTTTTTTTTTTTTTGATGGGTCCAAAGTCAGAAACTGATTCTGATCGAGGTTTAATTGTTTAACTGCTTCTCCGCTCCGGTTTACTGTTTAACTCCTGCTCGGATCACCGTCTGCAGAAGAACCCTGAGTGAGCGGCTGCGGCAGAGTCATCCAGGCAGTTGGACGAAAATCCAGGGTGAATTTGGACCTGGTTTCACCGCCTCTAGAGGCCGGAACTACGCTTGACCAACTCTTCGCCTCAGGCTCCAGTGTTTTCATGCTAATGGGTTTTAATGACCCTCAGGGCAGTTGGCCTCTGCTCTGGTGTATGACTGCCCTTTCTGAGTGACCTCTTCCCGCCATCGCTAAACGGCTGTAGTGACCGTGCTGGAGAGTGTGCAGAGTGCGCACGTGGCACATGAGGGTAGCGCTCCGGGGATCTTACGGAATGGAGGTAATTGGCCCTCGGTTTCTGCTCTGAGAGAAACGGCACTAATGAGTAATCCTCACAAACCCGGCCGAACTCCAACCGCCGCTCTGCTTTCAGGGCCGCAGGACACACTGTGAGGGATGGGGTTCCCAGTGGACTCCATGGACATGTGTGTGTGCGAGTCCATCACCCAGCCCAGTACGGCCCAGTACAGTATCAGAACAGACACCGCTGACCACACTCTGAGATCGAGGTCAGCGTCGGCCCAAAAACACTGATCGTCCATCTCGAAGTGTAACCATGGAAACAATCATAGCCCATGGATCCAAATATTAGTGCTTCAGATTAGAGCTGGACCTATCAGTGTTTACACACACACACACACTCTCTCTCTCTCTCTCTCTCTCTCTCTCACTCTCTCACACTCACACACACACTCACACACACACTACCTCAGTTTGGACTGTGATCAGTGCATTCATGTGAAGACTCTCTGGATCTGTTCACTCTGCTCAGTGCTCCCCTATGCTGGATGGAAGTGTGTAAAAAGTCTAGTTTCTGGGTGTGTGAGAGAGTGAGTGTGTGTGTGAGAGAGAGAGTGTGTGAGAGAGAGAGTGTGTGAGAGAGAGAGAGTGTGTGAGTGAGAGAGAGAGAGAGAGAGAGAGTGTGTGAGAGAGAGAGAGAGAGAGTGTGTGAGTGTGTGAGTGAGAGAGAGTGTGTGAGTGAGAGAGTGTGTGAGTGAGAGAGAGAGTGTGTGAGTGTGTGAGTGAGAGAGAGTGTGTGTGTGAGAGTGAGTGTGTGAGTGAGAGAGTGAGTGTGTGTGTGAGAGATGCTCTGTCTGACTTCCTCCTTTCACTTTCTGCAGCAGTGAGACGACGCTAACGGCTCTCTCTCCTCTGTTCTCACAGTGAAGTACATGAGAGAAGCCACTCCCTACGTGAAGAAGGGTTCTCCTGTGTCTGAGATTGGATGGGAAACACCTCCCCCTGAATCTCCACGACTCGGCAGCCCCCACTCAGACACCCCCACCCCCCCCTCACTGTCTCTGCAGGGAGACCGCAGATACATCCCACTCAGAATGTGCTACATCACCCGGGCAATGACCACACCTGACCCAGAAAACAGGTACACCCAATAAACATCCACCTTAACCCACATTATAATGATCATATGATCCACACGCTCACTCTGATAGACTGTAATACACTACAGGAAGCGTAGGGGGCGCTCTATAATGCTCTATAATGCTCATATGACCCACATGCTCACTCTGATAGACTGTAATACACTACAGGAAGCGTAGGGGGCGCTCTATAATGATCATATGATCCACACGCTCATTCTGACCGACTGTATTACACTACAGGAAGCGTAGGGGGCGCTCTATAATGCTCTATAATGATCATATGATCCACACGCTCACTCTGATAGACTGTAATACACTACAGGAAGCGTAGGGGGCGCTCTATAATGATCATATGATCCACACGCTCATTCTGACAGACTGTAATACACTACAGGAAGCGTAGGGGGCGCTCTATAATGCTCTATAATGTTCATATGATCCACACGCTCATTCTGACAGACTGTAATACACTACAGGAAGCGTAGGGGGCGCTCTATAATGCTCTATAATGATCATATGATCCACACGCTCATTCTGACAGAATGTAATACACTACAGGAAGCGTAGGGGGCGCTCTATAATGCTCTATAATGATCATATGATCCACACGCTCATTCTGACAGACTGTAATACACTACAGGAAGCGTAGGGGGCGCTCTATAATGCTCTATAATGTTCATATGATCCACACGCTCATTCTGACAGACTGTAATACACTACAGGAAGCGTAGGGGGCGCTCTATAATGATCATATGATCCACACGCTCATTCTGACAGACTGTAATACACTACAGGAAGCGTAGGGGGCGCTCTATAATGCTCTATAATGATCATATGATCCACACGCTCACTCTGACAGACTGTAATACACTACAGGAAGTGTAGGGGGCGCTCTATAATGCTCTATAATGATCATATGATCCACACGCTCACTCTGACAGACTGTAATACACTACAGGAAGTGTAGGGGGCGCTCTATAATGCTCTATAATGATCATATGATCCACACGCTCATTCTGACAGACTGTAATACACTACAGGAAGTGTAGAGGGCGCTCTATAATGATCATATGATCCACACGCTCACTCTGACAGACTGTAATACACTACAGGAAGCGTAGGGGGCACTCTATAATGATCATATGATCCACACGCTCATTCTGACAGACTGTAATACACTACAGGAAGCATAGGGGGCGCTCTATAATGATCATATGATCCACACGCTCACTCTGACAGACTGTAATACACTACAGGAAGTGTAGGGGGCGCTTCATGGCCAGGGTTAGGGCTGCAGTTACAGTGGAGAGGGTTTGGAGAACAGGCTGACTGTTCAGTAGATGACACACACACACACTCACTCTCTCACTTCTGCAGTTGGTGTGTGTGACTCTTTATCAGTGGGGGTGGGGGTGTTAGTGGAACAGTGAGGGTTGTGGTTTGTGAGATTAATCAGAATGTGCACAGGAAGTCTGGGAGGAAGTAAAGCCTTACAGCTGATTGGGTTAAAACTGGTTTATTGTACTTTTGCTTTCTGTGGGTTTCTTTAGAAATGTTTGCATCTGGGGTGTGTGTGGGTGTGTGTGTGTGTGTGTGTGCAGCACATGTGGGTTAGTGTAAATTCAGACTGCTGTTCTGGACGGGGCAGGAGAAGCTCTGATGGGTTTATCTCTGGGAGGCGTTTGGGTCTGGACTAAGAATAGCTCCACCCCGGGTCACTCTGAGAGTAAAGAGCGGTCACTGCAGAACGTGCTGACTTCTAGACTTCTAGACTGTCCAGAACCAGAAGAGCAACTAGAACTACCTCAAACACAGACCTCACACACGCACGCACGCACGCACACACACACACACACACACACACACACACACACACCTCCCCCACACAGACACGCACTTACACCACAGTACTCCTGAACCACTACAGTTCTCACAGCTCAGCCTGTCATGGTATTCCTGTGTGGTCCAGAGCTCCTCGCTCATCTCAGAATAACGACCGTCCAGGTGAATCATCCCTCAGCTTCCAGAAATGATGATGATTAAAGGCCGACCCACAATCCCATGCAACCTGTACCGTCTGCCTCGAACACGGAACCCTGAACCTGTACCGTCTGCCTCGAACACGGAACCCTGAACCTGTACCGTCTGCCTCGAACACGGAACCCTGAACCTGTACCGTGATGGTTCAGTACAAACACCTGTGCCGGTGCAGCCCTACCTAGAAGTGGACGCTCCTCCTCCTCCTCCTCCTCTTCGTTCTCCTCCTCATTGAATGAGATGTTTAGCAGACTGAAAGCAGCACCACAAAAGGCAGCAGGGTTGCACTTTCTAAATCTGGCTCAGTCGTTCCCGACAGGCCCCAAATTTCCCATGTTGTGGCTGAGAGGGGGGGGACCGCTCGGGCCTGAGCCAAGACCCTCTCCCAGATGAGCACAAGCACTCAGTTCAGCTCCTTCTGCCTCCGTCTCCCCCACTGCCGCCTCCCAGCTCTCCGTCTTAATAAAGGAGGCTATTTTTAGCAGCAGGAGCACCTGGAGATGGTTTAGAGGATTGCTGGTTGTGGCTGTGTGAGAGGGTGATGTATGAGGGGGGATTTATCACTGGGAGCACAGCGAGAGCACCGCTGATTTACGGCCTGTTAGAAACCCGCCGTGATATAGCCTGAGCTAAGCTCTGTGGCTCTGTCAGCTACCGGTTCTTCTACCGGATCCTCACTCTGGAAGGAACGCAGTCTGTAGTCTGGACGTCGGTTAGATCACAGCGAGCTTCTCTGTGTCCATCCTGAACAGGTTGAACTGCACGTAGAGTCCAAATGAAGCTGGGTCTGATCCGTATGTCTACTGTTTGTAAAGAAGTGAACAGAGACGCTCTGACGCAGGAATTCTGATCTGATGTCTGATACTGAAGATCTGCTGATGCTCTAATATAATGTCTGATGTGTAGAAGTGGAACAGGTACGGTAGAGCAGTGGAACAGGTACGGTACAGCGGGCTCTGCTGATAGAGCAGTGGAACAGGTACGGTAGAGCAGTGGAACAGGTACAGTACAGCGGGCTCTGCTGATAGAGCAGTGGAACAGGTACGGTACAGCAGTGGAACAGGTACGGTACAGCAGTGGAACAGGTACGGTACAGCGGGCTCTGCTGATAGAGCAGTGGAACAGGTACGGTACAGCGGGCTCTGCTGATAGAGCAGTGGAACAGGTACGGTAGAGCAGTGGAACAGGTACGGTACAGCGGGCTCTGCTGATAGAGCAGTGGAACAGGTACGGTAGAGCAGTGGAACAGGTACGGTACAGCGGGCTCTGCTGATAGAGCAGTGACAAGTCTGAGTGTGTCTCTGTCTCTGCAGGCAGTTGGAGCTGCACTCTCCGGATGGGAAGCACACTGTGGTTCTGCGCTGTTCGGACTCGGACTCGGCTCAGGCCTGGTTGGCACCCATGCAGTCTGTGGCCTCCAGAATCATGGACAAAGTGGTCTCCGAGCTCCGTGAACACGCGGCCCGGAACGGCATCGTCGGGAGCCGGGACATACGCCACCTCGGCTGGCTGGCGGAGAAGGTCAGTCTGTTAGCGAGAGTTTAGACACTAATCTGCACTGTTCTGTCCATGTTCTAGATAACGGAGTCGCAGTGCCAAGAACTACATAATCCAGTCTATCAGAGACTGAACTCTGTGTTCCACCTTAAATATTGCAGCATTCAACCTTAATTCCTGACTGTTCCTCAATAGTTACTGAATAAAGTGGGGCTAGACTGCTGTAGGCTGAATGGTCTCTCTCCCCCTCTCTGATTAAACGCGTGTGTGTGTGTCTGTGTGTGTGTGTGTGTGTGTCTGCAGACGGAGAGTGAACGGCGGCGCTGGAGGCCGGTGGTGGTGGTGGTGACGGAGAGGGATCTGCTGCTGTACGACAGCATGGCTCGCATGAAGGAGAACTGGCTAAACCCCACCCACACCTACCCCCTACTGTCTACCCGGTAAAGCACATACACACCTTCACAGCGTGTGATTGGTCGAACGTCAGTCAAACACCCCTCACTGGGAAAGGAGGCGGTTCTAAATCACACTGAGCAGACTGTGGTTTGTGAGACCTACGCCAGCCTGAACTGTGCTCTGCCCTCAGGCTGGTCCACTCCGGCCCGGACAGAGGATCGCCCCAGCCGGGCGGGGAGCTGTGCTTCGCCACGCGGACGGGCACGCGGCTGGGTATCGAGACCCACGTGTTCCGCGCAGAAACCTGCAAAGAACTTTCCCTGTGGACTCGCCACATAGTGACCAGCTGCCACGCCTCTGCCGAGATGATCAAAGAAGTGACAACCAGTGAGTACGGTTCTCTCAGTGAGTACGGTTCTCTCAGTGAGTACGGTTCTCTCAGTGAGGGCGGTTCTCTCAGTGAGTACGGTTCTCTCAGTGAGGGCGGTTCTCTCAGTGCTGACCTTATATAATAAGTACGTCTCTCTTCAGGCTCCGCCCACTGATGTTCTACAGTTTCTATTAAATATATTGTGATACACACACACACACACACACACACACACACACTTCAGCTTTAACAGGCTGAAGGTTCTCCACTGGGGGGCACTCTTACATCCGTCTCAGAGAAGGGTGTGTGTGGGGTCCGAGTCAGAGCTGATGCAGACAGGAATGTCCTGTTCTGTTTGTTCAGGGAAAATTTCTGAACACGGGCTGGAAGCTGCTGGGAGTTCTGGAAGACCCTGCTGGTTCTCCAGGTTACTGGCTGGTGGCCCACATGGTGGAACTCCCACTGAGAGCGAAACTCCCAACAGAGCTGCTCATGGAGAGCTGAGTGCGTCACTCTCGTCCACAGCCTTCGAGGGAAAGTGTGTGTGTGTGTGTGTTTAGATGGGCAGAGGGTTCCTGTGTGGTCTCTGAGGGGTGGGTGAGGAGCACCAGCCAAAGCATTCTGCGCGTGTTTCTCTCGGTGCGGTGGAACCGACTACACTGTTAGAACACACTAATAACCTTCTGCTCACATAATGCAAAAGTTTGGACACCGGAACTGTGCTAAAATGTGAAGACGGACTTTGGGTGTCTAAACTTTTGCACAAGTCATTTCGCATGGCACAAACACACTGGCAAATTAGGAACCGCATGGGGTTAGCAACACCCTGGCAACCACCTTGCACATACAACCATTAGGAATACACTGCAATGTTTAACCACACCCTAGCTATAATCCAAAATACCATAGTAACCATCTCGCAACACCCTAGCAACCAAAAAGCTGGAGCTGCACAGTCGCTTTTCTGAGTTCAGGGAAACGTGTTGAAATGAGGGTCTGAGCGTTCTCTACGGGTTCAGCAGGTAGAGGTTGGGGTGGAGAACCCTGCGGTTCTCCTTTGAGTACAGCTGAATGAAGATCAGACCGTGTGTTTGGGACTGAGGGCAGCAGCTGGGACTCATTTCTAAACTATTTGTTCCATGAAGGAGTGAGTTAGCAGTTAGCTGTTAGCCGTTGGATCTGGAAGCTAATCGTGTGTTGAGGGGGGGTGTTATGGGAACGGCACATTTGGCGCTCAGGCTCATATTCCATTACCTGTGTTTGATTGAGAGCGAGCAGCTGTTCCACACTTTAAACTGCCTCCCTACTTTCTGATCATCGGAGCTCCTGACTAACAGAATTCGAGCAGAACCGTAAACCGGTCTCGCTTTATTTGCTTGTTCTGTAACATTTCTACACTAACCTCTCTAATCCCTTAAGGTTATACACACTCAGGCTTTAACACTGAGATATTCAAATGAGGTCAGTTCTGATTGGCTGCTCTGTATTGTGCCTCATCCAGAAAACAGTCAGAGCTCAAACATTCCCTTTAACTTGGCGTGAATGGGTGTGGCTAAGGTGCTGTAGGCCGGATGGGCGTGGCTACACTGCTGTGGGCTGAGTGGGCGGGGCTACACTGCTGTAGGCTGAGTGGGCGGGGCTACACTGCTGAGCTACAGTGTCTGGGTACAGACTGTAGGGTATCAGGGTGGATCGGTCTAAATGGAGAACTTTATTTCTGTAGGATTTACTTAGAGAACAGAGCGGGCGTGGTCAGCACGGTCAGAGTAAGCTGCTGTGCTAAGTTGTGTAACCTGGGTAAACCGAGGCTTTAATCAGGGTGGTGTGTGTTTGTTGGAGGTGGGGGGGTGTTAGTGTAACACTAATCCTCCACACACACTCCTGCCCCATTAGCAGAGCCGTGCAAAGAGGAACAAGGAAGGGAACGTACGATCCCTGCTGACTGGAACTTGACACCCACTGACCGCTTCAGGCTGGAGAACACAACAATTGTGCACGGCTGTGAATTCCCGGCCTTCCAGCCCGGACTGGGGTTGTTATAGAAACCGCTCTGGAGGAGATTCCTGGGCCGGCCACTCGAGGCCGTGGATAAATGGAGGGGGTTTGTGTTGGATGAAAGCGACAGTGTGTGAATTCCCTGCGGTGGGAAAGCTGAAAGAGCCGGGCTTTCAGGTGGGGAGTACGGTTACAGTGCTGTTCTGCAGGGCTGAGGGACGAGGGTGAGAACACAGGCGGGCCAGCAGGGCCAGCACCACCAGCAGCACCACCAGCAGCACCACCAGCAGAGTGCACCCTAGATTAGAAACAGCCTCTCAAGTTTAAGGGACAATGTGACTGGTCACTGGTCAGCTTGAACCTCTCCTGGCTAACAGGCTTCTCTGTGTGTACTGAGAGAGGTTCTTTTTAACAGTAGTAGAACCCTTTCTGGTGCTAGATACAAGCCTTTTTGAAAAGGTTCTTTAAAGAAGAGGTTTTGCTTTTGTATGAAGAACCAGGTACAGTTCCAGTCCACCACTGCCCGTACTAAAGAACCCTGGCTTTCCGAGCTGTTCCACAGCGTGACCCCCGGTTCTGCTGTAACCCGGTCTAAAGACTCTGGGCTCACACAAAGCCTCGCCATTTCAAAAGACGACACACAAGCCGAGTAATTAGCCTCTCGGCAGCGATTCAGAGCCCGATCAGCTGAATGAAGGAGCCGAGCCGCTCGCTGTGCTGGCACGCACACAATAGAGCCGCTACCGCACCGATTCAGCACACTGTACAGCACTGAGACCAGGCGGGGGGGGGTTAGGGGGAGGCATGGGAACAGATACTGGAGTTCTGGGATCAGCTGGTCTCATTGATCCCTGCGGTCATTCGGCCCCTGCGTGTTACACCTCAGCCTGTATTGGTCTGCTGAGTTTTTGAACCTACAATAAACACGCTGTGCCTTTAAGGCTTTAAACTGTATTTAAATAAGCCCTGTTCAGCTCGAGGGGGCGGGGCTAAACTGCTGAATCAGTTACCTTATATGGACATAAATACACAGTAAGTAATTGTGTGGTTTTGTCTGCGGGCTCGTTAATCTCACTAATTAATGAAGATGTCTGTTTAATGGAGTGAATCTGACTGTAGGGGCTCTGTCAGTGGAGGCACGGCTGCTGTCCGGGCTGTGGGTGTGATGGAGTCTGGTGTTGTCCTGTTTCAGGCTGCATGTATAAGGGTCTGGACTGCAGGCTGGTCATTCATTATGAGCTGGGCTTCTCTGTGCTGGAGGAAACCGAGGGCTCACCCGGTCAGACGCTGTTCAGTTACCCCTTCGAGAAACTCCGGATGTCCTCGGATGATGGAGTGCGGATGCTGTATTTGGATTTCGGAGGCAGAGAGGGTGAAGTCGTGAGTATGGTGTTGTCCATTAATCATTTCTGACGCTAAACGTTCTCTGTGCTCAGGACGGACAGAAGCACATCATCACGTCCGATTCCACTGACCTCCATTCCCAGTGTGAAGGTGGAGACGGGAGGATTGGGGCAGTGTTTCCTTAAAGCCGAGCTTTGTGTGATTCTACACTCTTTAAAGAGCTTCTGCTCATCATTTCTGTCTCATCAGGAATCTCTGTTCTCTTTACAGCAGCTGGACCTGCACTCCTGCCCCAAACCCATCGTCTTCATCCTCCACTCCTTCCTCTCAGCCAAGATCACCAGACTGGGCCTCGTGGCCTGAGAGGAACCCATCAAACCAAAGACTTTAATGAGCTGGGACTGGGAGGAGGGAGAAAGATGGAGGTGTTGGAGGACGGGGACATTGTTGGAAGACATTGAAGGACCAGGATCTTGTTGGTGGACGGAGAAGCAGCAAAAGAGGACGGGGACTTTGTTGTCAGATGTGGAGGGACAGGGACAGGGACGTTGGACGAGGATGTTTCAGGACTACAGAACAAAAAAGCAGCAGTTATTTTTAGCAGCGATGGAGTCTGGGGGTGGAGTCTGGGGGTGGGCCAGCGAGGCAGTAATTACAGTGAAACACAATCATCACGTTCTGATTTTGCTAAGCAAAAACAATCAAACTCTGATTGAACACTAAGTGACGGGACCAGAAGAAGTACTGTGTATTTACTCTAGAACCCGGTTCTTGATTCAGCCACGTAATAAAAGCACTTAACCTTAACTTTGATCTAAATGTGAGGAAGTGAAAGAGGCTTCTGAGTCTGTCTGAGCAATTAGGTCTGAAGACTTCAGTAGCTACTGTGCGAGAGCGAGCTAGGGAGAGAGAGGGAGGGGGGGGGAGCGAGAGAGAGAGAGCGAGAGGGGGAGAGAGACAGAGCGAGAGAGAGGGGGGGGGCGAGAGAGAGAGAGGGAGCGAGAGAGGAGAGGGAGGGAGAGAGAGAGGGAGGGAGAGAGACAGAGCGAGAGAGAGAGGGAGCGAGAGAGACAGAGCGAGAGAGAGAGGGGGGGAGAGAGAGAGAGAGAGGGAGCGAGAGAGGGGGAGAGACAGAGAGAGAGGGAGAGAGAGAGGGAGAGAGAGAGAGAGAGAGAGAGAGAGAGGGAGCGAGAGAGGGGGAGAGACAGAGAGCGAGAGAGAGAGGGAGCGAGAGACAGAGAGGGAGCGAGAGACAGAGAGAGGGAGCGAGGGAGAGAGAGAGGGGGAGAGAGAGAGGGAGAGAGACAGAGAGAGAGGGGGAGAGAGAGAGAGGGAGCGAGAGAGGGGGAGAGAGACAGAGAGAGAGAGAGAGACAGAGAGAGAGGGGGAGAGAGAGAGAGAGAGACAGAGAGAGAGGGGGAGAGAGACAGAGAGAGAGAGAGAGAGACGGGGAGAGAGAGAGAGAGAGAGAGAGGGGGCGGGGGGGAGAGCTTTTTACTCTTTACATTTTCACAGCTTTGAAAAAACTGTTTGTTTGTCTGGAGTTGGTGGAAGAGGTGGGATCTAATGACCCATAACTACCGCCTTATAGTGACCGCTACTGAGGTCATAAACTGATCGATTATTTGTATTTATAAAAAATGAAATATTTGGAAGGAAATGTGAAAACAGCGGATCCACGACTGCACAGCTAAAGAAGCCCCTCAGTTTGTTGGGCTTGTGGCTTTTGTCCCACTTTAAACTGTCGCTGCTGCATTCCTGAGGACAGGCTCTCACACGCCGGCGGGACAGAGGAACCCGGGGGGACGGTCCGGCTCTCCAGGGAGGCGGATCACATTTCTCATCCTCAACACTGTGTTTACTTGAAAGGGGGGGGGGTTACAATGTGCTTCTCAGTGGCCTGCACACACAAACACTGTATCAGGATCTGTAACACACACACACCCCTCACTCTTCTCGCCCCTCACACACCCCTCATTCTCCTCACACACCCCTAACTCTCAAAAGCCTTCACACTAAACAGTCAGTTTAGCCCCACCCATTCAGTCCTTTAGACCGTGAGGTCACGCTGCCTCTGAAGGCCACTCAAATTGCATGAGACAGGACTCCCCGTTTCCCTTTACCCCTCGGGGGGACAATATGCCTCTGTTGGGAGGAATTCGCCTGCATGAGCTGCCAGAAGAGCCCCCCTGCCCACGCTGACCATGGGGTGAGCAGTGGAGGGAGGGTGGGCAGCTGCTGAAAAAGTGTGACTTTAAGGGGAGGCCTGTCCTCACTGATGTCTGATCTCTGCCCCGCTCTGGGGTGAGGTGGTAACGGCTGAGAGTCGAGTGACCGGCTGGCGCCAGCGTGAACCCGCTGCACTATTTAAGGTGGAACAGAACATTTATATGAGCAGCTTCAACAGAGATGCAGTCTCCTTCCCCCCAGCTCACAGCACTGACCCGTTAACTCCAGCGGTCAGCGGTCAACGGACAGGCTGTTCTACAGTCCACAAATCACCTCCTACACTGAGGTCAGGACTTCATGTGTATGAGGAGGTCGTCTGTTCCCAGAAACAGAGAGACTTTAAAATACACAAAAACTCAGTTTCCTCCTTCCAGAAATACGAAGCTTCATAAAACCACAGCCTGGATTATAAAGAGCGTCCACCTCACCCCCAACTCCACCTCCAACAGCACACTCTGAGGCAGAGTGAGGGGGCCGTGAGGCTGAGTCAGAGCTGTCCAGGAAAATGGAACATCTGATGGGGCTCCTCTGGCCTAATTCCTTTTCCAGGGTGAGGGTTAAGGGGTTATCCAGGGGACATTCCTGCCTCACACCCAATGAGTCCAGGTAGGTTCCAGACCCACCGCGACCCTGATCAGGAGCAAGCAGATAAAGGATGGATGGATGGTTCTACTATGGAATTGATCAAAGAACCTTTTGTAGCTCAGATGTTTGATTTCTGTAAACCGCTTCTGGGTTGGTCTGGACTTTAGGTTTTGGAATACTATCCTGCTGAAAAGTCTGAAGATGACCTATTTTCAGTTCAATGGTGGGGGAACCTGACAGAGCCCATGATGCTGCTATGTACCCTAAGCAGGTTTCCACCTGGCCTTCAGAGGAAAAACAGTCCCACACCATCACACACCCTCCACCATGCTTAACAGTGGGAATCCAGACGGTTTCAGTATCGTGTTTTTTTTTTTTTATTGCTTTGTCGATTTTCTCCCAGTTTGGTTCTGACAATTAATTTGGTTCTGCTGATGGCAAAGCAGCACGGCTCAGGACTTAAACTCGTGACCACCGGGCTGTAGAGGCAGCTCGTCTATCCGCTGAGCTACTTGCAGTCTTCAAATATAATTTTTGCTCTGACAATAGAACCCGGTTCCATGATTAGATAACTTTTTTTTTTTTTTTTTTTTTAAAGGCTTTTCCTTCCTTCCAGATAATCGGTTGTCATGGAGGTCAGCGTCTGACGGTAGGTTTGGAGAGTTGAGATGGTAGTGTTAGAGACAAGCAATGAATCCAGCTTTCAATACAAAAACACTTAAAACACAAACTTTAATAGAAGATTCTAAAAGACTGAAGATCAAACAGAACACAGTTGTCTACAGCCCCCCGCCCCCCCAATCTTATTCTGCAGCGTTAGCATTAGAGGTCTGGAGCTGGAGCTCCTGGGGCAGGTGATCAGGTCCTGATCAAGCATGTTTATGCTGAAGGTTTAAATCACTTACAGGACTTCTCCATGACCCAGTCGATCACCTGCAGAGAGTAAACAGGACGTGCATAAACAAACAACCAAGCAAACAAAAAACAAGTGCTTCAATGCATTGGTTCCTAAACACCTGTGGATCTGTATGATCAAAAATAGCAGTTACAGAAACGGGAAAAAAATGTTGGAGGGGTGTTTTACATTTTGTTGCCAGGGCAACATCATCTGCAGTGAAAAGTGGGAATACACCAGTTTACTGACCACTGACCACTCTCAGGTCTAAATGAATGTCGTTAACGATATAATTTTAAGAAACAGAAAAACAAATCAAATTTAGAGAATAAAATTCTGTTCAAGTGTCCAGAAGTTCACCTCATTTACTCCACTGTATACATTACTAAACTGCTGTAGGCTGAATGGGTGGGGTTAGACTGCTGTGGACTGGGTAGTAGTGGATGTAAGCAGCTTAATCTCAACCCCCAAACCAAACCTACTCTCAGATTTTTTTACTTTCAAGAATTTGTTCAGCCTTGAAAAGTATTGTCTGTAGTTCTGTGTGTGTGTGTGTGTGTGTGTTACCTGTTTGGCGTTTCCACTAGCTGCTTTTTTCATTTCCTCATGCAGACCCCGTGAGGTTTTCAGATCCTGTTCCAGATAAAAGCAGAGTTACTGAGAGCTCTGATCTGGGGCTTCTGTAGAAGTCAGACCTTTAGTGTTCTCCAGTAGAACCACGACTAAAAACCTGGAGCTGCTGGAAGGATCATACCGTTATCAGGTGAACCATTAACCAGCTACTAGAGGCTAAAGGCTAAAGGCTGTTCAAGCTTCTGCGGAGATGACTGTAAACGTATCGGCACTGAGACTCTTTAGAGAAGCTTTATTCACCGATCCAGACCCAATCAGAACATGCTGGCAGTACTTCTGGCTGGCATTCACCCTGCAGACCTAGTAGGGGACGCTAGTAACGTACAAAGAGGGTAAAGGAAGTACAGCAAGCTGTGGAAGCTGTGCAGATACCTTCAGGTAAAGCTTGGAAACGTCGAATAGTCTCCGACTGCAGGTCTCAAAACAATCGTGCTCGCTGGAGATCCCATGATGCTTCAGTGTCTTCAAGACCACTTCCTTCAGCATCTGCAAATCAACCAATCACAGTCGGGGGAGAGGAAACAAAAAGCAGAATTAATTAATTAATTAAACAAACTAATAAAAAGCTGCTAAAACAAGTACAAAAAAAACCCACAACAATAAATACAAAAACACAGAATGTAAAAAATGATAAAGAAATAAATAATATGCAGAATAATTAGTGATTAGTTTGAAGATAAATTACAGAAATCATTTGTTGTAACACTAATACGTACACTCAGTGGGTGTGGGGGTGTGTGTGTGTTTACCCGGTTGTGTTTCTGTGAGCGGGACTCGGTCTGTCCCCGGCCAGGTTTAGGGTCGGGGTGTGAGTGGCCGGGTGTGTGCATGTCATTGCTGGAGGTGGACAGTGAGCGTCCGGCCTGCTGTCGCAGAGCTCTCACTGCCGGGTGTGTAACACCGCTCACACTGCCCTGAGAACACACTGACTCACTGCTGTCAGACTTACACAACCTACACACACACACACACACACACACACACACACACACACACACACACACACACACACCCGTCATTAAGTCCAGTATATCAGAACATCACCTCATATTCTAGAACCGAAGTTTAACAGGAGGGAACACGTTCTTAGCAGTTAGTGACCTTCAGGGTCACTGAGGGGCCACAGACAAGTATCTCATCTCGATTAGTAAACAGTGGGGGATACTGGGTTAGGGTGGAACAGAGCACCCCGTAACAATTTCTTTAGTAATCCCCATTCAGGGGAGCAAAGGAGCGTAACATCTTCGTAAGACGTGTGCTGGGGTGAGACGTGTTATAAAAGGTCGGTGTGATGCGCGCTGACCTCTTGTACTGGTGTGTGTCCGGTTCTCGAGAGCGGCGCTTATGTTGTGGGGGATCGTTCTGCAGGCTCTCTCCCTCGGGCTCAGAGGGCGGGGCAGGGGAGGGTGTGGGGGCGGGGCTTAAAGCCAGGGGCAAGGGGCAGGGCTCTCTGCAGCACGTGGTCTGAGTCTCAAACCGAATTAGCCGAGACTGCAGCCGGACAAACCCCCGATCCCTCTCCAAAGCCCTCCGCTCATCCAGACAGTACCTGCGCGCACACACACACACACGCACACAATGTCAGCATAAGTAATTCTTTAATTGTTGCCAGGATGTTGCTAGGCATTTGCTATGCTATTTCAAGTGCTATTCTGTTTCTAAGCAGATGCAATGGTATGCCAGGTGGTTGCAATGGACTTGCAAGGCAGTTGCTATGGTTTTCAACATGGTTGGGTGCTGCTAACTAGTTGGTAGGCCATGTTTGCAAGTTGATAGGCAATTCAAGATAGTTGCTAGGTGTTTCCTTCCACATGGCAATTGAGAAGCTGTGGAGCAGTGGAACTGTGTTCTCTGGAATGATGGTGGAGCTCCATCCAGTACTTTTGGGATAAGTTGGGGATGATGAGATGGGGATGATGAGGTGGGGTGCTGATCATCATCCAACATCCTGACCCCACTTACACTTTTATTGCTGAATGCAATCAAATTCTCACAGTGCAGTAGAGCCAGTTACTTTAACAAAAGCAGGAGAAACTCTTTAATAGCCTTGATTTCATGAATGAGCAGGTGTCCCAATACTTTTGTCCATATAGTGTATAGACTAAATAACTGGGGAAGTGAACTGAAGTGAATCTGGTGGGTGTGATGTAGACTCACTCCAGTCCGTGGTAATGGCTGCTGGATGCCTGAGTGAATGGGAGTTTGGTCACTTTTCGGGGAGTGAGCTCTGAGGACAGCTGGAACGCGTTCTCCCTGAAAAACATAAAAAAAAAAATAAACAATAAGGAGCACATTCAGCTTAGGAGCTGCGATTATCCCTGAAATGTCATCTTCCTCATCACACTAATCAAGACTTGGCAAATTAACTTCCATCAACAGGATTTAGGAAGCACAGGGAATTTTAATTAAACTGGAATTGTGGTAATGAAGCCTGGAGGAAGCGAGGCCCAGGCCAGCGCGCATGTGTGTGTGTGCGCGTGTGTCAGTATCCAAATGGCGGAATTAAGTTTGCTGGAATTGAGCTGGAAGGTGAATCCTCATGAGGACAGATTTTTGTGGCTATTACTTTTCCTATCGGAATGTTTTTACTTTCTGGACCAGAACGCAAATTCTGGTCCAGAAAGTAAAAATCCGCCCCAGGTACACACTTCTAACTCTCACCCCCGGAGTAATCATGTACTGTGTTGGTCTGGGACAGTGTGGCTGGTTCGTACCCTCTAAGGACAGGCAGTGGCTGCAACTCTCCTGTTGGAAGCCCATCAGGAGTGAAGTGTCTGAGCAGTTCTCTTGCGTCCAGCTGTGCAGAACTGCTCTTCGGACCATCTTTAGGACCCATCAGACTGTCTGAGGATCCGCTGCTGAATAGGCTGGACCTGGGGAGTGGGGTGAAGGGGGGGGGGGGGGGGGTCAATACTCTAGGGCCCAAACCAACATTCTGTGACAGACATAAAAATAAATAAATAAATAAATAATAATAAAAAGTTAATTTTCAGCTAAAACTCACTGTAATGTTAATGTCTGTCTGAAACACTACAGAACTGGGTCTGATGGGTATAAACTGATGAATGTTGGTCTCTATGGGTTCTCCTGCATTTAATCAAATTAGTAAAAAGCCAATAAGAACACTGAGGAACTCCAGAGAGAACTTACTGCTCCACCTCTTACTAAAATCACTGAGAGGTTAGTGATTACCTGGACCTGTGCCGAATCTTCTGCATGTTCCCATAGTTCCTCAGGACGCTCCTCTCAGGCCATTCTGAGCGGGAGGTTTTCTTCAAACCTGCAGTAAAACGACCAGAGTGTCAAAGTTCACACTAAACTACTTGCTGGTCAAAGCGCTGGTCTACACAGCAGAAATACATTTTCTGTAATGATGATGAACGCTTACTCTTAATTAGGGGAGTGTATTTGTTTTTGGCAGGCTGGCGCTCAGTCGCTGTGGGCAGTGAAGTGTTCTGCATGTTCAGGTACTGTTCTCTGGCCAGATTCAGTAGAACCTTCAGGTCATTCAGTGGCAGGGCTGCAGGTTTCTGGATCTCCTGTCTCCTGCCTGTTCATAAAACAGGAAAGTCCATGTAGCGTAAATATATAAAAATATAATACACCCTAACAAGTGTGTGTGTGTGTGTGTGTGTGTGTGTGTGTAAGCATGCACGCGCTGGGGTGTGTCTTGCCACACCAGTGCTGCTGAGGATGCTGTGCGAGAGTGTGTATGACAAGAGGTGAAGTGCTCTCGGTTGCCGAGGGAAACACTCACGGAGGCATTCCTGGAGAACCCGAGCCTGTACCCGGTCCAGGCCCCTCTCCCTGTGCAGGAGCTGGTCTCCATGGAGACGGGGCAGAGACCGCAGCCAGGCGGCAGTGAGCGAGGAACCTGCGGAGAGCAGAGGTTAATACAGCTCATCTAGTGTGAGGTGTTGGAAGTGGGTGTGCCTTTAAGCACATTATTCAGCATGCTGATTGGTCGTTACACTAATTACATGCAGAAAGACAGCACTGTCTGATAACCAGCTTTCAGTATTTTTACCATAAAAGTATCAAACTTAAATTCCCAGCTCTAGAGCTCACGGATGCGCTCTCTCGACTGAATGTAATCAAATCCTCCTCACAGCAAAGTTCTAACATCTGGTGTAAAGCAAGTAGGATATTTCCAGAGGAGCAGGGGCTGTTACTGCAGTTAAGAGGGACCGACTCAGGATAATACCCCTGACTTTAGGTAGTGGTATCTGTTGCCCTACTCCAACCACTGTAGATGTGAACTAAGTGCTATTAGGATAATTTGATTGTATCCAGCTCTCAATGAGGATGAGCTTTGGGGAGATCAGATTCTGATTTTGGATAATCAGTTCTGACCCTCCAACTCATCGCAAAAGTACTGGATGGAGCTCCTCCACCATCATTCCAGAGAACACAGTTCTTCCACTGCTCCATGCTCCATGCTCAATGCTGGGGGGCTTTACACCCCTCTAGCCCATGCTCAGCGTTGGGCACGGTGACCTTAGCGTCATGTGACCTTGGTGCTCCTCCCACTACCCCCACCCATTATAGAGAGAAAGCGGTGTACCCACCTGAAGAGGACGGAAGCTTTTCCCGGATGAGGCTGTTGACTGTTGCCAAACCAACTGCTCCGTTAATCTGATTGGCTGAGTGTATCAGTCGTGCTCTGCAACCCCCAGACTCCGCCCCCTGAACCAAGAGAAGGTAGTGGCCTTTCTCTCCCTTCACCTCAACCTCCGGCGCTAATAGAGGGTGTTAATAACAGGTGGTTAATCAAGTGTTAGTAATAACAATGAGTATAGTGTCCAGGCTGAGTCCGGGTCGGTACCAGATAAGACTTTGGGACGTTTGGCCATGAAATCTCTCCACCTGGTGGCGCTGAGCTGAGCGGCTGGAGGGAACACTTCAGTACTGATCACACAGGACAGACTAAATAGCGCCCCCACCTGTCGCACACACAGAGACACAGACAGACACAATAACATTAGGTTTCTATGAGATTTTGGAGGAGCACTGCTGTGAGGACTTGCTTGCATTTAACAAGAGTTAGTGTTAGTGTGGTCAGGATATTGGATGGGTGATCACCACCCCACCTCATCATCCCTAACTCCCCAACTCATCCTAATCAAAAGTACTGGATGGAGCTCCTCCACCATCATTCCAGAGAGCACAGTTCTTCCACTGCTCCACAGCTCCTCAATGCTGGGGGGCTTTATACCCCTCTAGCCCACGCCTGGCATTAGGCAGCATGGAGCCGATAGGGTCATGATGTTGATCTGCTTCAGAGAGTCCTATTCTATTGGCAGTACTTCTCTAAAGTGTGCATTTGCACATCTGTATCAGCAATGGGAGCAAAGTAAAGTAGCTGAATGCTTTCACTAGAAGGGGTGTCCACAAACACACAGTGACATAGTGCAAAAGCTCATTGGTGTTATGGAACCTGGAGTCGTCTTCAGACTTTTTAAGTTTGCACAAGAAGGATACGTGTCTGTGAGCCACGCCTCGCCAAAAAGAGTTTTTAGAAGATCTATGATCAAAAACTGTTGATTTAAATAAAGCTGGAAATGGTTACAAAGTGATTCTAAAGACTTTAGAAATTCAGCCGTCTACAGTGAGACAAACCGTCTACAAATGGAGTCAAGTTACGCTACCAATAAGCGTGTGCCAAGTCAAAATAACCCCAAGAGCACAACAGAGACTCACCAATGAGGTAAAGAAACAGCCCTGAGTGACGGCTAAAGATCTGAAGGCTTCATTGGGCCAGACTAACAACTGTGCTCAGGAGTCTACAGTCTGTAAAACGGTCAACCAGCAGAGTGTCGATGGCAGGACTCCACGAAGGAAGCTGCTTCACACTGCTGCACGCCTGACGTTTGAGAAAGGGCACACAGACTCTCCGCAACGGCTAAATGTTTTGTGGACGGATGAAACCAAGATTGAACTATCTGTAAAGAACACGCAGCACCACCTCTGGCGTAAAAAAGGCACTGCACATCACCATGGAAACATCATCCCAACCGTAAAGTCTGGGGGAGGGAACATCATGATTTGGGCCTGCTTTGCTGCATTACAGCCTGTCCAGCTCACAATCACTGAGGAAAGATGAATTCCCAAGTGTATTCAAATATTCTACAGGATAACGTGAGAGTGTCTGTAGCTCAGCTTAAACTCCGTAGAAGTTGGGTGTTGCAACAAGACAATGAACCAAAACACCAAAGCAAGTCCAAAACAGAACAGCTTATGAAAAATAAATTGGCCATTTGGATTGGCCGAGCCCAGATCTTACCCCTATAGAAGGGCTATGGACTGACCTGAAGAGTATTATTTAACCGCTGTACTCAGCAACACCTGCTCCTCTCCCCTAGTAAATATTTTCTATTAGCTGGAGAGTGTGCTCGTAGAGTCTGGCCTGATGAAGGCTCTGAAACACTGGATTAAAGTCACTCATTGAATTTGGGGTTTTAAATCTTCTGCACTGATTTTACTCGCAGTGAACAGAGTGCTGGGGTGTGAGCAAATTACCTCTCCATGTAGAGTCTGTAGCTGGTCTAACAGCAGTTTGGCTCGGGCGGATCTGCTGGACAGTGCGCTGAAAGTGCAGGTCAAGGTAAATGCTAGCAGCAGGAGTTCTTCTGCAGAGCGGTTCAGGGCCAGCGTCAGCTCTGACAGGGTGTGTGTTTACAGCGGCTGCTGAAGCGTAAAGCTGCTAATTAAACAACGCTCACGCTACTCAAACCCTTACTCAGAGTCGTAGACCGACTGGGTTGCTCTAAACTGCTGGAGACTGAATGGGAGAGAAGGGTTTTATAACTCATTTAAATAAAGTAAGATTTTTTTCATGATAGCAGCCCTTTAAGCATTCTGTGTTCTGATTAAAAAGGCAGCCAATCAGAGGCAGGAAAAAGGATACAGCTCAAACTCAGTGCTGGACTGGAGGAGCAGCGGAAAATCCGCCACGTGCACCAGCTGAATCAGCTCCAGAACCGGCTGGTAGTAGTGGAACACCTGAGGTAAAGGTGGGCAGCGAATCATCAGACTTTCAGACTTACATAAAGTTACACTTTCATGTAGTTTAATATGCAGTAGATATATTTCTGCTGACTGAGTAAGTGAGGTAGATCACATGTGTCTGTACAGACTGGAATACACTACAGGAAGCGTAGGGGGCGCTCTATGATGACCATATGATCCACAC
Source organism: Salminus brasiliensis (assembly GCF_030463535.1). Lineage (NCBI taxonomy): Eukaryota > Metazoa > Chordata > Actinopteri > Characiformes > Bryconidae > Salminus > Salminus brasiliensis. The sequence goes on from NC_132882.1 coordinate 46,464,394, forward strand.
GCTCATTCTGACAGACTGTAATACACTACAGGAAGCATAGGGGGCGCTCTATGATGACCATATGATCCACACGCTCATTCTGACAGACTGTAATACACTACAGGAAGCATAGGGGGCGCTCTATAATGCTCTATAATGTTCATATGATCCACACGCTCATTCTGACAGACTGTAATGCACTACAGGAAGCACAGGGGGCGCTCTATAATGCTCTATAATGCTCTATGATGACCATATGATCCACACGCTCATTCTGACAGACTGTAATACACTACAGGAAGCGCAGGGGGCGCTCTATAATGCTCTATAATGCTCTATGATGATCATATGATCCACACGTTCATTCTGACAAACCTAATGTACAGGAAGTGTAGAGGGCGCTCTATAATGCTCTATAATGATCATATGATCCACACGCTCACTCTGACAGACTGTAATACACTACAGGAAGCGTAGGGGGCGCTCTATAATGCTCTATAATGTTCATATGATCCACAGCCTCATTCTGACAGACTGTATTACACTACAGGAAGCGTAGGGGGCGCTCTATAATGCTCTATAACGTTCATATGATCCACAGCCTCATTCTGACAGACTGTATTACACTACAGGAAGCGTAGGGGGCGCTCTATAATGCTCTATAACGTTCATATGATCCACACGCTTATTCTGACAGACTGTAATACACTACATGAAGCATAGGGGGCGCTCTATAATGCTCTATAATGATCATATGATCAACACGCTCATTCTGACAGACTGTAATACACTACATGAAGCATAGGGGGCGCTCTATAATGCTCTATAATGTTCATATGATCCACACGCTCATTCTGACAGACTGTAATACACTACAGGAAGCGTAGGGGGCGCTCTATAATGCTCTATAATGATCATATGATCAACACGCTCATTCTGACAGACTGTAATACACTACAGGAAGCGTAGGGGGCGCTCTATAATGATCATATGATCCACACGCTCATTCTGACAGACTGTAATACACTACATGAAGCATAGGGGGCGCTCTATAATGCTCTATAATGTTCATATGATCCACACGCTCATTCTGACAGACTGTAATACACTACAGGAAGCGTAGGGGGCGCTCTATAATGCTCTATAATGATCATATGATCCACACGCTCACTCTGACAGACTGTAATACACTCTGGTTAAACTCTGTAAAGATCTGATCCAGCTGTACAGCACTAGTACAGGACTAAAGAACCCTAGTAAGGAACGTACCTCGGAGTGAAGCTTGCGTCCAGTGAGGCGGTCTGGGTAAAGCACTCGGCTCCAGCTGGACCTGCTCTGGACCTTCAGACTGAACCCTTCAAACAGCAGCTCAGATACAAACTGCACCCAGACAGGAGAACCGTGTGAGAACAGTCTGAAGAACTGAATGAGTTTGACTCCAGTGCCCCCTTGTGGACCAATGGTGAACACATGAGGTGACGGTAGAGATGGAACAGTTACCTTCCTCTCCCTGATCAGTAGCCCCCCTCTCCACATCTCATGCTCATCTATACAGTCTAGCACCTCGGCAGGGGAACACACTCGGGCTGACAGGTAGGAGGCAGCTGTCCGCCATCTGGAGACCATTAAGGAGAAATTAATTTACACTCATGTTTACACTGCTGCTGAACACAGAACACCAACAGCAGTACACTGTACCCTTCACTATAAAATCACACACTAAACAACACAGGTTCTGAACGGGCCTTTCTGGAGCTATGTACAATATACACTTTTCCTTGTATTTAATGCACCAGTGAAAGCAGGTTCTATTTGTAATCACTGCCTTTATCAAGGATACCCTGAAGAACCCCTTTTGATAAGTGTGTGGTCAGCGGGCCAATCACTGAAACACTCCATATAACCTCAGGGTTAATATGGGTTGGGGTGGGTTGTGTTGGGTGGTGGTGGGGGGGGGTTTACCCTGTGCTGTGCTCCGTCACCACATTCACATGGGCAGAGTGCCAGGCCTGCATGTGCTTCAGAGAGCCAATCACAGGCAAGAACTCCTTCAGCCCCGCCTCGTCTTCACACAGCACCACCACATCCAGCAGAAAACGCCCTGTCAATCACAACCACAACCATCTCTCACATCTGTCAGTCATCACTTACCTGAATATTTAGCAACAGGAATTTGCATATTTGCAGCTATGCTGCTCCTGCAGGTGGGAGGGCTCTGTGTGTGAAGGCGGAGTTACCTGGGGGAGGGAGTTTATCTGCCAGCTGATGCAGAGCTTCTGCTGCTTCCTCAAACAGCCTGAAAAGAGGAGGACACGGCTGGGTTAAGCCAATAGTTGATTCCAATTCCTTTATATCCAAACTGGCTGATTAGCATGGGTCATACTGTTGCTATGGGAAAAGGTTCTAGAAAAGATCCACATCAGCAAGTCTCAGCGTGTAAGACCGAGTACACACTCTGTGAGGGTCGTGGTCTCAGAGTCATCCTGGTCCTGCAAGGCGCTGATACAGCTGTCCACTGCAGAGGGCGCGGTCTCCTCACTGTCACCGCACTGAACACACACTTCCTCCCACTGAGCGCTGCAGAACTGAAACACACACACACACACAGTGACTGATACATCTGTGAATCATCACTATGGGGGTCAGCAGTTCAGTGTTCATAGTGTACCTGAGCTGAGCTGTGGGACACCTGGATAGCAAAGTAGCACTTCTGCAAACCTGGACATCCACTGAGAGAGCAGGCTGTGCAGGAGAACACAGGGACAATAAACACACACACACACACACACACACTTCGGGTGTATTAGTGTTCGAGCTTGTTTAGAGCAGAGAACAGGTTCAGAATCTACCTGGAAAAGCAGGGAGCCCTGATGAACACCTCGAGCTGGAAATCTCCGCGAGCCTGCGGTACGCGCTCCTGCACGCCTCGAGCCCTGAAATACAGCGGGTCACATCGGGGTCATTTCACTGTAGAAACTCGCCGGAATCCTAATAAACCCAGACCCGCTCGTCCAGAACCAGTAGACGCTACAGCCCCCCCTCGTCCCCTCGAAAATGCAGCTTCCAGCTAATTACTGTCCAGTGCTGTCTCTAGTCCTTCTGACTGACCCAGTCAATCACGGCCTCCCTTCCGCACAGAACACCTGAACGCAGGTTACGGAGAAGCTCGAGCTGTTAAAAAGAAGCGGGGTAGTGAGGAGCGCTGGGGAGGGAGCCGCTAGCCTGTTAGCCTGTTAGCCCGTTAGCCCGTTAGCCCGCTAGCCTGTTAGCCCGTTAGCCTGTTAGCCCGCTAGCCTGTTAGCCTGTTAGCATAACCCAACCTAACGGCAGCTGGCCGAGTCCTTACCGCGGCAGAAGCTCTCCTTCCTCGGATCCACGTTAACCACCACGACGAGTACGTATCTGTCCATAGCAGAGCTGATTTAAAGTAGAAAGTAAATCAGAATTGTGTTAAAATAAAGAAATAAACTCATCCGGCTTTAAGACGAAACGAATTCCCCGCGTTTATCCGAACTCTGACGCGCTGTGACGCGCTGCGCTGACCTGGACGGTCTAACCTGGTTAAAACGATTTATCTACACTCAGTAATTCATTATACATTTATATATATATACTATATAAATATATTACATGTAGAATGCGCACAGATACGAACTAAAATAAGCACGGAGAATTGATCTGTTTATGAGCTCTAGGAACCATTCGTTCTCTACAGTTTCGGTCAGGAACAGAAGCGCTGCCGGACCATAAACAGCGCATAGGGGTCAAAGCGTGTGGACTGATGAGGCTAAGCTAAGCTAAGCTAATTTAACTGATATGTCTAGTTTCTCCAGATCTGCTCAGGTGAGGTGGTTTAATCTGCGTGTAGTTGGTTATAACCGTCTTCTCGTACATATGGCAGAGCCGTCGTGTGTTTGGGCGTTGGAGGTGTTTCTGTCAGGGATGTTCTGAGGGGCGAATCCAGGAACCGAATCCAGGAACCGAATCCGTCCGGGTTTCTGCTCCAACTGCACAGGCGGCTCTGCCGGGGCTCCGCCGGGGGTCTGCCGGGGCTCCGCTGGGGCTCCGCTGGGGCTCCGCTGGGGCTCCGCTGGGGCTCTGCCGGGGGTCTGCCGGGGGTCTGCCGGGGGTCTGCCGGGGCTCCGCCGGGGCTCCGCCGGGGCTCTGCCGGGGCTCCGCCGGGGGTCTGCCGGGGCTCCGCCGGGGGTCTGCCGGGGCTCCGCCGGGGCTCCGCCGGGGCTCTGCCGGGGCTCTGCCGGGGGTCTGCCGGGGCTCCGCTGGGGCTCCGCTGGGGGTCTGCTGGCCGCAGTAGAGCCGCACAGGCAGTTTAAACAAAATGCTGGGCTGGATTAATATGTTCTGGACATGGATTTAGGATTGGGGTCTGCTATAACGATCAGTTTGTCCTGTTCATTATTACGCCCGGTTACATGGTTGCATACTTATCTAGATCATATAAATCTACAAATGTGTAGCTCAAATGCATCCATAATCCACTTTTTCTAAAAGGGTAACATCTTATGTTTGTCCTTACACAGATTTTTCACTTGCTTTGGTTGGAGTAACTGTCTTTACTGTCCAGAGAAGAAGACTTTTGCTGTGAGGATTTTAATGTATTCAGAGTGTTAGTGAGGTCAGGATGTTGGACGGGTGATCACCACCCCACCACACCATCCCCAACTCATCCCACCCAAAAGTACTGGATGGAGCTCCTCCACCATCACTCCAGAGAGCACAGCTCCTCCACTGCTCCACAGCTCCTCAATGCTGGGGGGCTTTATACCCCTCTAGCCCACGCCTGGCATTATTAGGCAGCATGGAGCCAATAGGGTCATGATGGTGATCTGCTCCAGAGAGTCCTATTCTATTGGCAGTACTTCTTCTCTACAGGGACTAGACAAGCTGTGTGTGCATTTGCACATCTGTGTCAGCAATGGGTGCAGCTTAGAGTAGCTGAATGTATTCTTTAGAAAGGGTGTCCGCAAACATTTGGACAGATAGTGTTTCAGGTTTATTTGATTACTGACTCTGCTTCTGTTGTTTGTTTGTTTATTTGTTTGCAGCAATGGGTGACCTTTGCAAGGTCCTGGTACCTAATAGACGCTCGGATGCAGCCGCCAGGAAAGATCGCCACCATGTGCTCAGTGCGACTTCAGGGGAAGCATAAGCCCATCTACCATGCGCTCAGTGAGTAAATACAGACAGTACTGCTGTCCTGAAGTATTCAGCAGCTTTTTCTTTGTGTTGTCTCTCCAGCAGGTTAGCCTCACCCACTCATGCAAAAATTTGAAGGAGTGTTTGAGTTGAGTGTAACTAGAGGATTAGGTGATTAGGAGATTGGTGTAGAAATGAATTCTGGGTGTTTTGAGTCTGTAAATTTAAATGTAAGTGGAGCTCAGGGCAGTGAAACACAAGGGAAACATGAGAGATCCGTTATTGCAGCCTTTACAGCAGCGGCCACCAGGGGGAGAAAGAGAACCAGGCTGAAACCCACAGTTCTCTCTTCACTGCCCTTAAAGCACCCAGCAGATCATACATGTTTATTATAAAGCATATAAGCATGTCGTTTCTGTGACAAAAAGCAAAATACTACCATTCTTGTGTGTGTGTGTGTGTGTGTGTGTGTGTGTGTGTGTGTGTGTGTTTTCTTTAGGTGATGTTGGAGATCATGTGGTGGTGATGAACAGCAGACACATCGCCTTCTCCGGAAACAAGTGGGAACAGAAGGTCTACTCGTCTCACACAGGGTAAGAACTTAGTGGCCAGTTTATTAGAAACTCCTGCCCTCGTTATATCAGAAACCCTAAGCGGATCACAGTGGCTGCCGCTGTTATATATGAGCACTGATTTGGGACTAAGTTCATGTTCTCTCCATCTCTCAGATACCCGGGGGGCTTCAAACAGGTCACAGCAGCCCAGCTGCATCAGAAAGACCCCACCGCTGTAAGTACCTCACACTAATGCATGTCCTGATTGATCGACTAGATCAGGGAGTTTGAACAGGTGTGATTCTGCTCAGTAGTGAAACATGCTGTCGGTCAGCGTTATTACATACTGACCACGTCTAGCACTCGCTCAGACAAGCAGATTATCACAACAACAAAAATACACACTGAATAATTCATATTTATAAAGTATGTAACATATCTCCTTTTCTGTTCATTTATTAAATCTAAATTAAATTTTAAAATGTTGTGGTTAAAAAAAAAAGTCCTGGAGGCACTTAGTCAGTCTGGTCTTGCCTGAGGGGGGCACTGTGGTTCTAAATTTGCAGGTCCTTTGATGTTGGTGATTGATGTGAACCTGCTCGTTTTTGATGTTGTCCCTCTAATTAGAATAGAAGCTGCCCCGGAGGTCGGATCTGGACCACCCTGACCTGAGGTCAGATTACCTGTGTGAAAAAGGCCAGGTGTTTAATACAGCGCCAATAAGGAAGGAAGTTTCCTTGTTCACGTACCAGCCGGAGTGTGGGGGGGTACACACTCCCCTTTATTGCTCTGTGTTTGTAGGAGCGCTTTGGGGGAAGGGGGAGGGGATCCTAAAGCTCAGGGTTATCACAGCATCTCCACTGAGCCCCTCCACTCTCAGCACACCTCCACGGGTGCTGCAGGTCAGGTAGACAAAGTCGCTGCTTGTGTGTAGACACAGCCATCTGAGCTCTGCAGCTCCTCTAACTGTTCTCAGTGTCCCTTACAAACTAAACCGCTTGACTGAATAGGTGACTATAATTAAATGCGTTGTAAAATCAGTAGTTGGGCGGGCTGGTGGTCATTAGTTGGGCGGGCAACAGAGAACATCCATCTGTCACTCTGGGGGTGTGAGGGTGATGTGTTCTGCTGGTTTAGTACTGAGAGTGACTGAGTAGACTAGACCACTGACCTCCAACTGCAAAGGCACTCCATATGGATGTCACTGGGTTTAAAATGGGACATCCAACCAGCTTATATACAAATTGGTTGTGTCCACATATTTTTGACCTTGTGGTGTGTATGTGAGTTTATCTGGAGTTAAAGCTCTGAGCTGCTCCTCCAGCACTGATTTAGATACACTTCAGGAGAGTGTGTGAAGATTAAGCCATGCAGATAACACCAGGCTAATTGGTGGGTATATTGTTTCATTACTTGTTAGCTACATTAGTATCATAGCTTCAGTGCTAATTGGTGGGGTAAAAGCTTATGTTACTTGTTAGCTACCTTAGCGTTGTGGCTTCAGTGCAGAATTGAGGAAGTGTGAGTGTTCGGGTGATGGATGGTTTTGGAGGTAAAAATGGGGGAATTGGTTGTGACTTATCGCTTTAATCCCCCTCTCTCCTGTTTAACAGCGGCATCCAGAGGTTTCCAGCTGTTTGGACGGTAGCTGTGTGACTGTCTCTTTTTATGATCGTGAGCTACAGCAGGAGAACAAAGGTGGCAAATCCAGGTCGAAAACATGCAGCACAGCCGTCCAGGCGGTTGGTACAGAATCCTGAGGTGGATTTTTAGTTTATGGACCTGGATTTCCCCTTTGAGTCTTAAATAAATAAATAAATAAATAAATACATCTCTCTCTCTCTCTCTCTCTCTCTCTGTCCAGATAGTAAAATTGGCGGTTTACGGGATGTTGCCCAAAAACCTGTTGAGGAGGACGATGATGCAGCGGCTGCATCTCTTCCCTGACGACGTAAGCCTGATTTCTGTTTTGTTGTTTGCTGTAAAACAGATCCCGGCGTTGCTTTGACTTTGGGTCTTGCTCTCAGTGTTTCTTGCTCTGGGAGGCAGTTCACTCTTCTCAAAGTCTGAGCAGAGCCCAGAGTGTTTAATCAGATCAGTTCAGCAGTGGAAATGAACCCTAATGAGCACGCTTCACATCTTAGTGCATTTCATCCCTGTGCTTTGAAGAATACCTCAAGCTGAAGATTCAGAAAAGGCTCGTCCTGATCTGTAATCTCCGCTCAGCTCTTAACAGCACTTTGTAGGCGGTCAGCCCACTGTTTCTCCTGACTAAAATGGCCCTACAGCTTTTATTCATTTTTTCATTAATTAACTGCATTCTCTGGAATGGTGGTACTTCTGGGATGAGGTGGGGTGGTGATGATTATCCAACATCCTGACCTCACTAACGCTCTTGTTACTGAATGCAATCAAATGAATGCAATCACAGCAATGTTTCAAAATCTAGTAGAAAGTCTTCTTCTCTGGACAATAGAGACAGTTACTCCAACAAAAGCAGGATCAGCTCTTCTTTTTGAAAAAACTACCTGTGAGCTGAAGTAGATCTTCTAAATAGTGCTCTATTGCGCCACCAAGAGGAGTTACACACATCAGTCATCACACACACTCACCATGAACACACACACTGTATTGGTAGATGGCATTGCTGTGTGAACACGAGAAAATGACCAGGAGTACATTTCTGCTGGAACCAGTTTAACTACAGAAAATTCACATTTCAATTTCCCCTCATGATGATTTACCCCCCCCACTCCTCTCCTCCCCATTTCTGCATGTGGTTACCTTTTCCAGGTTATTCCCGAGGATATCTTGCTGAACCTGACAGAGGAGCTTCCTCAGCCGCGGCAGATTCCCCGTAAACTGAGTGAATACACACAGGAGGAGCGGGACGCCTTCCCCAGGCTCTGGAACCCGTAAGTCCTCCTCTTGCATCTGTTCCGTCTTCCTTTTTCCCACCCTGCCTTTCAGCCCCTGTGTAGAAGAAGGGGGGGGGGGGTCAGCTCAGGTGAGTTGTGCTGAATGTTAAAGCGTGTGTCCGGAGACTGAGTGACCGCTCTGTACAGCTGGGCCCTCTGCTGCTGTCCGGCAGATCTCTGAGCAGTAACTCATTCTTGGGTCACTCGGCTACGGAAGAATTGGGGGTCACTGGGGAGGACGGGACTGTCCCCACTAGTTCACAGCTGGACAGTCAAATAAAAGGCACACATGGTCATCCCACAGGTCTCCCTGGAATTGTACCAGAAACTGCCCGGTACTTTCCGCTCTGCTTTGTGTTCAAACTAAACCCTGATTCCCTAAACTGGTTTATTTACCATGTGAATGTGTTGGAGATTCAGATCCTGTCAGTAACGGGTTAATGATCCCTCGCTGAGCAGCTAAACCTCAGAGAGCAGCGTTTAACCCAGCCAGTGATCGTCACTCCAGCTGGACCTTGTAGATGTTCCATATGGATCTCCGGGTCGACCGGGGTTAGGGAGTTTAACAGGAGACTCCTGCTCCCTTTGAGAAGAGCGCAGATGAGGCTGGAGCTGGGTAATGGAAAATGAGGTTCTGTATTGTTCAGCGCTCCATAAACCCTCCTCGTCTCTCCGAGCTGTCCCCCAAACGCTCTCTGTATGTTCCTTTTTTAACATCCAGGAACTCTGGTGTGAACACGGCCGAATGCAGCGAACCGCGAGAGCTTTATGAGCCCTGAGCTTCAGGAGCCATCCTCCAGAACTCCTCTGAGCTCCATGATGTTCTCAGTAAATCAGCTCCTCACCTCTTCACCGATCATCACTCGGAGCTGGTGTTTGTTTAATGGAAGGTGACGGACGGCTGATGAGCTTTTCAGCCAGTTTCAGGGTTGTGAAGTTGGCAGATTATACAATGCCCCTGCTGGAAGTGAGAAGTAGCCCATGCTCATAACTATGAATATTTAATACTGTAATATTAAAAATGAAGGAGTTAAACTTAATGAAACTTTACCCTCCTGCAGCAGGTATCAGAAATTAGCCAATCTAAACTATACCAGTCCGATTTACATCACACGCAGAGAGCTTGTTTTTATCCAGTGGATCAGAATTCGGGTTGATCCAGGTATATTTGAATGGATCGGATATCAGCTAGTTTTATCCCGATCCAGGTCTGAGTCTTTGTTTTAATCATGTTGTTCAGATCTGCCATCTGGTGAGTGATTAGACTGTTCAAAGGAGCTGCTTCTTTGTACACACACACAGATCGGATCGGTATCGACTGATGCTCTGCATTAAGAGACTCGGATTGGGACATCTTTACTCGTTTTATCCCGGCAGGGATGCAGTGAAGTGAACATCTGCAATGTTTTGGTTTTACACTGAGATTCATGCTGTTAAATGTAAACAGCAGGACGTCTAAGAGGGTTTCTGCAGAACCTCAGGAACCCTTAAACTGAAGGCCTTCAGTACTCAGGAAATTAAATGTGACTTTTACAGGTTATATAACATGGGTCGTCATGGTGACACAGACACGAGCACTACTGCCAAATTACACTTTAGTCTTTTAGTCATCAAGCTGCTCAGTTTTGATTCTGCACTAGTTCTTGTTCAGGCTGAGTGTAGTCCAGTCATCCAGCAAGCAGCGGTACTGGACAGGTGAGATTTTGGAGGCAAGTACATTGTAGTTTCTGCAAGTTACTGCAAAGACTCAATTTCCCATAAGCCCACTGGGAGTGGCTGTTTTTGCTCTGCAGCTTTAAATGCCATTTAGTGACTTTTAGAAATCTAAAATTTCAGCATAAGCAGTTGCTATCTGCTCCTCCACTGGTCACTAAAGCTCTGCCTAATTCTTCTAAATTCTTCTTTGAAGCGAAACCCCCATCCTCCCCCCAAACCCTTTCCCAGCTTCTGTGACTTGTTAGAAGCGCCGACCCTCTCCCACCCCAGAAACAGGAGAGGAGCCTTGTTGGCTGCAGCTGTCCGGCTGAAGCTCTGAGGCTGTGTGTGATGCTCGGGGGAGTTGGTGGTGCTCCTGCTGAAGGGCGAGAGCAGCGCCGCTGGCGGAGGGCTTTGATTTCCAGCAGTTTCATTTGTGCAGAAATTCTTCAGACACTTTTTCATTACTGTGTGAACTGATAACGCGGGATGCTGGAGCAGTGTATTACAAGGCACTCTGATCCCGCCATGACAATCCAATTATCTCCCCTTTACGGATTCTCCTCAGCTCCTGCGAGGGGCAGGAGCCTGGTCCGCAGTCTGAGGGACACCTTCTCCATCTCCTTAGCTTTTCCTTCAGACCGTTCAGGCCTTATATCAGCATAACCAGGACAACTTAACCACCCACTCTAATGCATGAATGCTTGTGGTTCTCTTCCTCCCTGTGATTGGTCCTGATTGCTGCTGTTGGCCCAGGCAGAGCGGGAATGTAGCGATAGCTGGAACACTGAGCTGGAGGCTGGAGCTGAGAGTCTGGTTGATGTTCTGGCTCTCTGGTGAGGTTTAGTGGTGGTGAGCCGATCCCAGCGAGCTCCACAGAGTGCGCAATTAAACCACGGGGCAAAAAGCTGAGGAGCGAAGAGGTGGGTGGGAGGGTGATTAATTGATTTGTTGGGTGGGTGATTGATTGATTGGGTGGGTGTTTGGGTTTAGTCGGTAGTGTGGCTTCAGTTCAGTTTGACTAATGAGTAAGTAAATGAGTCCGTTTACTGAAGCAGTGTTGATTACAGGTCTCAGCTGTACGGTCAGACGGGGCGCTAGTGCAGTGAGGTTGGAATTGAACCCAGATCTGATGTAATCTGAGTCTGAAAAATCTGTTTACCTTTTTCTTACAGTTTAATAGAATTTTACGTGTGTGTGTGTGTGTGTGTGTGTGTGTGTGTGTGTGTGTGTGTGTGTGTGGCTGGCTCTCTCCATTTCTCATAATGTGTGAGCAGAGGGACAGCAGCTTCCCCCAGCTTTTAGATGCAGAGATGGCGTTGAGCCAAGCTTTAGATTGATTACCGATCAGGAAGCTTCATGGAAAATGTCAACAGCGATCATTAGCACAGCGCTAATGTTTCAGCCAGTCCAAGCTTTAGGAGTCGGCTCCCGCTCTTCACACACACTCCCGCTGTTCACACCCTCAGAGTGTAATATTATTCATGCACTCAGTCTGTATAGATTTAATCTAAGCATTTTAGAGCGCCCCCTACGCTTCATGTAGTGTATTACAGTCTTATTGGTTGTCTTTATTGATGAATCAGTAATTATTGGAGCTGTTATTAGCTTAGCTGCAGCAGAGCAGAGTTGGATTTCTGGACCTGAAGTTTCCATCTGTGGAATCCATCAAAAAGCGGCAGAGGACTTTGGTTTAGAATAGTTCAGATTTAATTTGTTTTATTTCAGAATCTGATGGTTTATTACTGTTTGTTTCTGCTCTTTCCGCAGGCCGGAGGACTACAGGATGAAGTGACCTCATCGCGCAGTGACCCTCGGACTGCTGGAGTGTTTGTCTGTTCTCTGTACTTTTGTCTGTCTGAATTAAATGGTGTTGAAGCCGATTGAAAAGAGTGGATTATTATCATCTCAGATTTCTCCACAATTCAACTGAACTAAACTGAAAACACACAAAACCCAACGATGTGCACACTAACAGCGCTCAGACACGCGCAGCGCTCCTCTGGGGATGTTTGATTAAAAACATGAAGGAAGTGAAGAATGATTAAATACTGGATTCAGATCTTTTAATCAATTCTAATCTTTCAGCACAGCTGAATCAGAAGCTTTAGGTGCAGTTTTCCAGCTGTGGTCATTCTACTGGACAGATGTTGCAGAAGCAGAATGTGTGTGCTGTGTGTTTATGCATTCGTGAGCTGAGCTGGGAGGAGGCTCTGGTAGCTCCACTCCCTCAGACTGTAAACACCGTTCCAGTCCAGACTCCAGACCTTCACCACTAACGTGTTTAGCAGGCGGAGTGCGTCTGATTCAGCCTGCGGTCCAGTCCTGGTCCAGCTCTAATACGGCCCTAATCCAGCTGCTCTGAAACCTCTGCACTCGTTTGAAGTGCAGTGAAGTTCTTCTGCTGGAGTTGGCACTGAAACGCCCTCTGCTCTGAGGGTCAGTAAAGGTCACTGCAGGCCTGGGCGTCTGTTTACGCTGCGGTCTCTTCAGATTCACACGGGAGCTGCTGTTAAGCTCATCAGCTGTGTTTCAGGGTCTGAAGTCTAAAGGAGTCGGTTGTACTGGGAGGGCTCTGGGTTGTGTGTGTTTTCACACTGCCATAACGTGGCTGAGATGGTGAGAGGTGGGATCAGGATCTGGGTTAAATGAGAGGAGGGAGCAGTTTCCTGTGGTTCGGTCGGGTCCAGATGTGATCCTGATACTCGAGACTCATGAAGGGACCAGGTGTAGACGGGGACGAGGACAGGGTTTTTGCTTGCTTTTGTTTGGTGTGCTGTTAGTGATGATATTCAGTCTGCTGCTCTGTAGGTGTGGTAATGGACACACACCCGTCACTGTTGTTGTAGTTCAGTTTTATTGGGTACAAAAAAACAAAACAAGTGAAAATAAATTAGTGTCAGGTTTGGAGAAGTTCTGCTCTGAGAGAACCGCAGAACACAGACCGACTGATCAACACTCCAACACCCAGAGCGCTCACACCCACACACACACACACACACACACACACACACACACACACAGAGAAAAGGACAAAAATAAAACAATACTCTGGAGTGCTTACTGACCACTATCACATTCAGACTGTGTGTGTGTTCAGCGGTGTGTTGAAGGTGATGTTAGGTTTGCTGTAATAAAGTCAGAAATGGCAAAATCAGGTTGAGAAAGTAATCCGGCTGAAATCACGGCTATAATCCCTGACAGGACGTCTGTGTTGTAGGTGGTGCTGTAGGTGGTGCTGTAGGTGGTGCTGGTGGACATGAACACAGTCGGTTCTGCTTTAGAGTGGACGGTTCTGCAATCAGTGGAAGCGTGGACGAAGGGGAAGCACTAGAATTCCATCCTCATTTACTTTATAAAGACAGATGCACACATTTACAAATGAGGCCCACTGTTGTGCCCCACCCACAACCCCACCCCCCAAAAAAGCTATCTACACCCTATACAACTGCCCCCCCCCCCTCCCTCCCCGGGTCCGGCGCTGGTTTCAAAATGTCTACATGCATACAAACAGAGAAGGAGTGTGAAAGGGGGCATGGGGTGGTCCTGTACCCCCTCCACACACCACCCCACTCCCCCTTTCAAACCTCACTCCCCCCGACCCCCACCTCTGGACCCCCCCACTAGCGATGCATATTTATGAGGCACTTCTGAAAACATTTCCCTCACTAAACCCCTAACCTACTCTCTCTCCACTTATAGTAGTGTGTGTGTGTGTGTGTGTGTGTGTGTGTGTGTGTGTGAGAGAGAGAGAGAGAGAGAGAGAGATAGGACTGTATCAGTGTGTATTCTCCGCCTCCTCCTGTGTTGTGGGTGGAGCTCCACTGTTTTCGGTCAGGCCGCGGGGGAAGCGGTGTCCGGCACCAGGGTAGCCGTGGCCATTCTGGATGGGCTGAAGGTCATGATAGCTGGACTGGTAGTACTGGGGCGGGTAACCACGGTAACCGGCATACGGGTCCTCCTCTTCCTCCTCCTCCTCTTCGTCGTTGCTGTCGGTGGGGCCGTAGTTCTGGTAGGGGCTGGGAGGTAACGGTTGTACTATGGGAACACAGGGGGGTCAGTCGGATCATCGCCGTTTCCGTCTGTCGGGTCCCACCACCAGGTTAACGTTAAGAGGAAAAGGTAGAGCAGCGGAGAGAGACAGGAAGCAGGAGAGTGAGTGGCCGGGCAAGGCGAGGGAGGGGGGGGGGTGAAGTTAGCATTAGCTGTTAGCAGTAGCATAAAAAGACTGGGTGCCATCAGAGAACCATTAGAGAACCTGAGCAGTGCAGTGGTGGTGGAGAGATGGTGGAGGAGGGAGAGTAAGGGTGGAGAGATGATGGAGGAGGGAGAGTAAGGGTGGAGGGACGGTGGAGGAGGGAGAGTAAGAGTGGAGGGATGGTGGAGGAGGGAGAGTAAGGGTGGAGGGATGGTGGAGGAAGGAGAGTAAGGGTGGAGGAGGGAGAGTAAGGGTGGAGGGATGATGGAGGAGGGAGAGTAAGGGTGGAGGGATGGTGGAGGAGGGAGAGTAAGGGTGGAGAGATGATGGAGGAGGGAGAGTATGGGTGGAGGGATGATGGAGGAGGGAGAGTACGGGTGGAGGGATGATGGAGGAGGGAGAATAAGGGTGGAGGGATGGTGGAGGAGGGAGAGTAAGGGTGGAGAGATGATGGAGGAGGGAGATTACGGGTGGAGGGATGGAGGAGAGGAAGGGCAGCAGGATGTCAGAGAATGCTCCTCAGTAATCATTCTCATACTGCTCTGGACCTTCAGATCAGGAAACAGGCAAGAGAGAAAAACACCATGTCAGAACCTGCAGAACCCGACCCGACTACTGAGCTAGAAACCAGGGCACGAGAGCTGGAGAACACTACAGCAATATTGCACTGTATGTCCAAAGGTTTGCGGCATTAAGCTTCTGCCAATAGAATAGGACTCCCTGGAGCAGCTCAACGTGAAGCTATCGGCACCATGCTGCCTAATGCCAGGTGTGGGCTAGAGGGGTATAAACTTTTGTCCATAGAGTGTAAAACAGCAGAACCAGGGCTGAGAACAACTCCGGCTTGTTTCATCCTGATCTCAGTCCACAGTGGATGGAGATCAGGCTGGAGGACAGTGGAGTTCTCCTTTAAAGTCCAGACTGAGATCAGAGCTTTATAAACAGCATGTTCTCCTGAAGGGCTTTAGATCAGCGCGAGCGACGGCTCCTCCCTGATACTGTGGGACGTTTCACCGCCCAGTAAACCCACTTTCCATCTCCCATTAAAACCAGCCACGTCTGGACATGCGGAACACTCTTACAAGACTGGCCATAAAACACTTGATGAAGTTTATGGACGGTTCCTCCTGTGGTTCCTCTGTGTCTCAGAGGGGACGGTTTTACAGGTTGGAAATGTGGCGCAGAGCCGGGTTGTTGACGTCTTTATAAAGAATATGGTGATGTTTGTTAACTTCATCACAGACACTGCGGTTCCACACACACTCGGACCACGCATTTCAGCTGCAGAGGGAGCGCAGAACCGTATATTCACTGCTATTAAACCAGTCTCTGAAAATGACCCGGATCAGGAGCAGCCGGGCTGGACTTCATACTTAAAACGATGGTTCAGCCAAACATCCCCTTCCTCCAGCCCCACCACCCAGAACTGTCACTTCAAGGTATGTTAAGAGAGAAAACTGAAATAACCAGAACCAGAGTGGAACAGAACCAGAACCAGAGCGGAACAGACACACTTGCTTTACCTCCGATGTTGTAGCCTAAACACAAGTTCTGGTCACAGTAGCCCGGGGGGCCAGAGGGTCCAGAGCTGCCAGGGATTCCTGGACGTCCCGGAGAGCCTTGAATTCCAGGCCGGCCTGGAGGGCCTTGGCTTCCGGTCCGGCCCTCTCCATGAGGACCTGCGGAGAACCAGATATTATTGCATTGTTCAGTTCTGTGGGGATGAGAGTGAAGAACTGGGGCGTTTAGAACATTTGTGCTGAACTGCCTTTCTGTTAGACGTTCTTTTGGTCCTGTGTTCTTCAGCAGACACCGGTTCTCTCCAGAGTTTCATCTGAGACCTGAACTGATTACAGATCAGTGGGCGGAAGGTCTTACACCCTGAACCCATTTAAACCTTCCTCAAGATTCAGATATTGTCTCAGGATGTGTGTTTAATATTCTAGTCAAGAATAAAAGAAACCCAAAGCGAGTGTGTGTGTGTGTGTGCGCAGGCGGCTCAGTGGCGGTCAGACTTTGCAATGAAGGGAATTCCTGTAATTCGTCCCGTATGAACCCTGTCTCACACTCACACACTGCTTTACTGCGTCTTTAATTTGCTCGGGGGAAAATAATATTTTTGATGGGATTCTGAAGCAAATGAAGGCTCCTCCGTCCCGACGGTGCGAGGACTCAGTGGTGTGTAAACGCTTGTGCCCTCTGGACGAGCAGCAATGTGCTGCACTGAAGGACCTGCCTCCAGTTCATATGAATACAGGTCACTACAAGAGTCCGTGAGGTCAGTTCAGTGATCATGTGCAAGTGATGCACTCATTTAAACAGCATAGTGTGGTTACCTGGGGGTCCTGGGGGGCCACGAGGGCCCTGTGTCCCCACCCCTGGACTGCCCTTCTCTCCTTTCTCTCCTGGGAGCCCTGGACAGAAAGACAGAAACAGACTGAGTGAAACCGTCTGTCCCCCAGACTGCTGGACTAGGGTCACCCCATGACTGCACAACCCATCACAACTCTGTAAGCTCACCTCTCTCTCCCGGTCGCCCGCTGACCCCACTGGCACCGGGGAAGCCTGGTCGGCCTGGAGGACCTTGCTCTCCCTGTTGTCCCTGGGGTCCTGGGCGGCCTGGCTCCCCAGGAGGACCCGGTATCGTCCGGAACGACACCGACTGACTCGGGATCTGGTTCAGGATGGAGTTGTAGCGGGACAGGTGGCCTGAAGCAGAGTCAGACTTTTAAACACACTGATAACAGTGGAGGTATCGCTTTAACTCCACCCCCCACCCCCCTACCCCCGGGGTCAGGGGTGGGGTTGGGAAGCAGGTTAGGGTTTCGGTTGGAAGGGGGTTCAATTCCAAAAGAAAACACACTCACTCTGAATCAGCTGTTCACACACTTGCCGGGCTATGGATCGGACCACCGCCTGAGACTGCAGATCCCCCTTTAAAGACAAACAGCAGATGCACAAGACCACCGAGCTGTAACTCGTCCACTCTCTTTCTCTCTCCTACACACACACTCTGAGTTCAGGGAATTGGCCTGTGGTATTCCACCGTACAGATTTGGGCTTAATGTGTGTATTGGAGGAAGAGAGAGAGTGAAAGTGTGTGTTTGGGGGTGGGGTGTGTGTGTGTGTGGGGGGGTGATGTTTAGTGATTTTATCAGGAGGTCTTTTGGAGGGTCCCTAAATCCCACCGCTAATACCATGCCGTTATGTGTGTGAGCTGCCGGCTCTGCCAACTGCTGCAAATCTAAACTCCCAAAACATTCACTCACCCTCTCTCCTCGCTCGCCCCTGGTGCCGGGAGTACCCTGCCAGAAAGAGAGAGAGGAGGAGGGGTTGTGATTCTGTGAATCTGTCATTCTCTGCGCAGAACCATTGGGGGTTTGGTGTGAAACTCTCGGTTCTAGATAACCTCCCCCAGTCAGAGCTGTTCTACCAGAGTTCTGAGAAGAGTTGGGCTCTAGAACCTGCTTTTAGAACCAGATCATTAAAATGGTGGAGGGATACATGCTGCAGGGTGTAGTGCAGCTACAGAAAGTAGTCCCTAAAGAGAACTGCATTAGTTCAGATTCTCTATTCACTATTTTACCTTCATCATCATCATCATCATCATCACCATCATCTTCATCATCATCATTCCATATAAAACTCAGAAAACTCGTTTAGCAGCACTGGTGGGTTTGGATAGGAGATAAATTATGGGCTGTATCTGTACTGTAGTCATGGCGACTGATGCCTGCTTCCATTCACCTCCACTGTAGAGAGATCCTTGAGTTGCTCTACAGTGAAGCCGAACCCGATTCTTCTGAACTGAGAGGTGAGTCTTACTGAACAGAACTCTTATTACAAGGGGGGCTCTGATCAGATGAGCGTCTGAGAGGAGCAGTAGGGGTTTGCTCAGGCTGTGAGAAGGTTCAGTCTGAGGGGAGTTAAGACTGACTCAATGGTCGCAGGGCAGCAGCCAAGAGCGTAAACTGGACGCATGGTTGAGCTGACGAGCTGAGAGCAGAAGCAGAGCAGTGTCCAGAACGCAGAGGCCTCTGAACAGAGGTGCTGTCGTAAACAGTTGGATCCAGCTCCGAGAGCGTTCTGGAGATCCGGGAGACCAGAGAAGAATGAACGCGCCAGGATGATTGTGTCATCCTCATTCTGCACACTCGTGCACATGTGTGTGACCGAAAACACCGAACATGAGTTCCAGCGCTCCAGAGCTTGTAGTGATGTCATTAAAGCGATAGTTCAGGCGTTTGACCACATAATCAAATCTGATTACAAAGAGGGAAAGAGATTCTCCACCAAATCATCGCTTTAATGTGTGTGTGTGCCTCTGTACAGCAGTTCCTAAACTCCTCATTTCCCTCAGCCTTCCAGCCCCCCAGTCCTCCGTCAGCTCGAAAGAGGAACAATTTCACTCTGAGCTCCTCAGGCTGCTCTCCACTCCGGACTGCTGGTGGTCAGCGGGTTAGATGGAGCTGGCTGTGACGGCTGCTGATGTGGAATAGCTGTAAGCTGAGGCTCTGCAGCCAAAATAGCACTAGTCCATACTGCAGACTGTACTGGAGACGCACTCTGTGTCCAAGAGTGTCCAAACACTTTGACGGTTTAAGTGCAGCTGGGTAACATCTAGAGAACAAAGGAACGTTCAAGAACAGACATATACACGCTGAAGATGCCCAAATCCAACCAACGCTTGGAGAACTCTAAAACTGCCCAGCAGCGGTCTGTGGAGCTGTGGCTTCTTTGGGGTGAGCTGGAGTGGTGTTTGTGATACATCAGTACCTGCCCTCAGTGATGTTTTTTTATGAGGCTGAATGCAATCAGATCCTCACAGCAATGTTCCAACTAACAGGTACTACTGTAATGGCATGTAAAAGCCTGGGAGCTGGCACTCCCAGTGAAGCTCTCTGCCCGTTAACCCGGGGATCTGAGGTCATGACTCTTCTGTTTATGGTTAGCCCCGCCGCCGTCTGCTCTGGGTGGTCCACGTGTCCGTGCTGTCGCTGCACTCTGGGGAGAGTGACTCAGCAGCCGGAGAGAGATCCAGAACTAACAGCATGGTCATTTCAGAGCAGGCAGAGCGCTCTCATCACACCCCATTCATCCGAACTGCACACACAGTGTTTACAAGGTCAGAGGAATACGTGCCGAAATCAGACGCACGACTGGACTGAGACTGGACTGAAACAGGACTGAGCGCTGCAGAGAGCTGTCAACTAAACACAAAGCCTCTCACACAGGGTTAACAGGGTTAATTACTGTTATCAAGGAAACAGTTTCATGTAAAAATCACAGTACACTATATGGACAAAAGTATTGGGACACCTGCTCATTCACTGTTTCTTCTGAAATCAAGGGTATTAGAGAGCTGACTCTGCTTCTGTTGGAGTAACTGTCTCTACTGTCCAGAGAAGAAGACTTTCTACTAGATTCTGGAGGAGGAGCATTGCTGTGAGGATTTGATTACAATCAGCAACAAGAGCGTTCACCCGACCTCATCCCAAAAGTACTGGATGGAGCTCCTCCACGATCATTCCAGAGAACACAGCTCCTCCACTGCTCCACAGCTCCTCAGTGCTGGGGGGCTTTATACCCCTCTAGCCCACGCCTGGCATTATTAGGCAGCATGGAGCCAATAGGGTCATGATGTTGATCTGCTCCAGAGAGTCCTATTCTATTGGCAGTACTTCTTCTCTACAGGGACTAGACAAGCTGTGTGTGCATTTGCACATCTGTGTCAGCAATGGGTGCAGCTTACAGTAGGTGAAAGTATTCATTAGAAAAAGTGTTCACATACAGTAATGTTTCATGATTGATCTATGACCCCAAATTTAGCCAAGACGTGTTCGGTATCTGACGTGAGCTTCTTTAGTTTAGAAAAGGAGATGCTAGGCTAACACTGCTACACTAACACTGGACTCAGACTGTCACCAATCTCATCTCCGTAAACAGTGATCTAACACTTACAGGAGGTCCCTGATCTCCCTGTTGTCCTGGAGATCCGCTGGGTCCTGGAGCTCCGGGGGCTCCTGGACTGCCCTACAGTGAGATACACAGCAGACCAAAGGTAAACATCTCACACAATGGGCTAAAGCTAAAGCAGGGTCCTCAGAGTGGGTGAGAAACATTTGCTTTGGTACTTACAATCGGTCCTGCTGGGCCCATCTGTCCCTGTGGTCCATCTTTACCCGGCAAGCCCTGCAGAGATACAGCACCAATGATCAACACACTCATTAACACCTCAGTGTTTCCACAGATTACCTGTAATGTTGAATGGATGTGGCTAAACTGCTGTAGGCTGAATGGGTGGGGCTAAACTGCTGTAGGCTGAATGGATGTGGCTAAACTGCTGTAGGCTGAATGGGTGGGGCTAAACTGCTGTAGGCTGAATGGGTGGGGCTAAATTGCTGTAGGCTGAATGGATGGATTTCCTTACCCTCTGACCTGGTGGGCCGTCTCTGCCGGGTCCTCCGTTGGCCCCTGGTACACCCTGAGAGACAAAAGAAACAAATAAATTGAATGTGAGAACTCTGTAATCCACTAGAGGGCAGTGTGGAGAGGCTCTGGATTTTACACGTAATTAAAATGGTCTGTTCCAGCTTAAATGGTGCAGCAGTTCCAGTAGTAATGCCTGAGGTGCCAGAACGGAACTGCAGCACTATTTAAAGTGAAATAGAACATTTATAGAAGATTTAGCCATGCAGTTAGCACCATGCTAAGTGGTGTACATAAGCCTTCCTGTCTTATTAGCTGATCATTATTATGTAGTCGCTGATAGCTGATCAACTACCTTTGCTGAAAGAGAGGAAACTGGCTGGAGCTCTGGTCTACAGTACAGCATTCAGAAGAGCCTGCAGGCCCTTTTACTCAGCCTGGCTGTGTGTGTGTGTGTTTGTGTGTGTGTGTGTGTGTGTTTGTGTGTGTGTGTGTGTGTGTGTGTTTGTGTGTGTGTGTGTGTGTGTGTGTTTATGTGTTTGTGTGTGTGTCTGTTTGTGTGTGTGTGTGTGTTTGTGTGTGTGTGTGTGTGTGTGTGTGTGTGTGAACAGTGATGGTCTTTGTGTCCTGTGCGGACGGTGGCTCCCGGGGATTTTTCGGCCCACTGTCGGCAGATTCTCATCAAAGCTCTATTCTTTAAGAGATGGAAGTGTCAGTGTGACGCTGCACAGCCGTTACAGCGACATTCAGAAGATTGAAGCCGCCCAGACTTTTGTTCTGAAGAGCAGGAATCTGGAGCTGGAGCTGCGTGGGGAGGCGGAGGGCGTATGGGTGTGGAACTCGGGGAGACTGTGGAGAACAAATCACTGAGTCTCGATCCAGTACAGATGTGAGTACAGAAGGGAGTATAAATGCGTCTAATTTTAGTTCATTAATAAACACAAATCAAATAAACCTCGTTCAGCATCACTCACACGAAAGCTGCACTGCGCTAGATCTGCTAATGCTCCTGGACTCCCCCTACAGTTCGAGAGTGTCATTCAATTTTACTCCACTGCTGTAAATACACATAACGCTTTGAGCGCCTCCTCATGGACAGCTGTACACATGCATTACTCCTCTCAGCAGTGGCTCGTTTAGAATATTCACTACTATTACTCCACAGTTACTCCACAGTTACTCTACAGTTACTCCACAGTTACTCTACAGTTACTCCACAATTACTCTACAGTTACTCCACAGTTACTCCACAGTTACTCTACAGTTACTCCACAATTACTCCACAGTTACTCCACAATTACTCCACAGTTACTCTACAGTTACTCCACTATTAACTCCACAGTTACTCCACAGTTACTCTACAGTTACTCCACAGTTACTCCACAATTACTCCACAGTTACTCTACAGTTACTCCACTATTAACTCCACAGTTACTCCACAGTTACTCTACAGTTACTCCACAGTTACTCCGCTGTTACTCTACAGTTACTCTACAGTTACTTCACTATTACTCCACAGTTACGCTACAGTTACTCCACAGTTACTATGCAGTTACTCCCCAATTACTATGCCGTTAATCCACAGTTACTCCGCTGTTACTCCACAGTTACTCCGCTGTTACTCCACAGTTACTCCGCTGTTACGATACAAATACAGCTTTCCTGTCCCACCCAGACTCCTTCTCCACAGATCAGACCGAGTCCCAGCAGCAGCCGGCAGTAATTAATAATGGCACCAGCAGCTAATCGTTTCCTCCTGAGTGATTCCATTAGACTCTCTATAGCAGAGGGGAGTGTGTGTGTATGTATGTGCGTGTGTGTGTGTGTGTGTGCCAAGTTAATTAGCTTATCTTGTTCAGGAAGTCCTATCCCAATGAACTGAACTCACCAGCACACCTAATTTCCTCCCCCCAACTCCCCCCCACCCCCAACATTATACATACTGTGTGTGTGTGTGTGCGTGTGTGTGTGTGTGTGCAGGAGGCTAATGGGTGACACAAAGCAGTAATGAAGCTGTCTGTCAGAGTGTATATCCTGCAGGAACGGATTCTAGATACAATCCCACTCATCATCACACACTACCACCTCCACACCAGTGATTCTTCACCCAGTGTGGAGTTAAGAGGCTTTAGCAGGTTTAGCCTCAGAGTTTCCGGTTGCTATAGTTTTACACATTTCTGGTTAACAACTAGAATTGTGCCTAGCAAGCCCACAGCAACCACCTAAGATGCCATAGCAAGTGCTCAGCAACAGTATAGCAAACCACCACTGTATGGAATTTCTTTGCAACCAACCAGCAACACCCTAGCAACCACCAACAATTATTCTGCCTTACCTGAGTACCGGGCAGACCTGCGTCACCTTTCTCTCCTTTCTCCCCTGGAGCTCCCTGAGGTGACACACACACACACACACACACACACAGGAATCAGAAGTGTCTACTGTGCAGGTCCCCTGTGGTGTCCAGTCTTGTCCACTACAGGTTTTCATTCCAAACACGCAGGAACTCGCCTGACCTGCTGAACAGGTGAGCTCCTATTAGACTGGACTTTTGCAGCCACACAAACTTCTCAGACAACCCCGGACCCCCCTGTGCTCCACCAAATTTACAGAACAGTCCTGTTTAAACTCCAGCAGGAGTTTACAAATTAATTAGAAACTGCCGTTTCAGAGCAGCTGCAGAGGAACCAGTGAGACGCGGGAGATCAGCCGAACAAGGCCTGCTCAGGTCTGCTGATATAGTCACTCTGGAACTGCTAGATAACCGTAACTGGACTTCTCCCAGCACCCACTGACCAGAACTGCACTAGACATTAGTAGACATCCTACCGGTGGCCCCTGGATGGAAAGCCCACTCGGCCCCTGTGGTCCAGGCGGTCCCTGCGGTCCTGGTGGTCCACTCTCACCAGCTGGACCTTGAGGTCCCTGCAGTAATCGGACACAGAAGGTGGTACTTCAAGTTAATTTGCTGAACGTCCATTACAGATTACTACCAGTCCACCTTAAATGCCTCTGAGGTGACAGGACTGCTGCATCATTTAAGGTGGACTGTAAAAGAAGCTTGACTGAGATTTAGGGGTGCAGTTAGTTTCAGTGCCTGTGACGGAGGGAATATCAGCTTATTTACCACAGAGCCTGGTTCACCCCGATCACCTCGAGAACCTCTCATACCAGGACCACCCTGTAACACACACACACACACACACACACAAAGAAATTATCAAAAAACTTTATAGTTTATAGTATAGTCTAGAACAGTAAAGCAGAATAACACTGATCTGATCTAAACACTTACAGGAATAAATGTACACATAGTTCCACACCCTACTGCTCACTACTGTACACTACTGCTCACTACTTTACACTACTGCTCACTACTACTCACTACTGTACTCTACTGTACACTACTATGCACTACTGTACACTACTGTACTCTACTGTACACTACTACTCACTACTGCTCACTACTGTACACTACTGTACTCTACTGTACACTACTGCTCACTACTGTACACTACTGTACACTACTACTCACTACTGTACACTACTGCTCACTACTACTCACTACTGTACTCTACTGTACACTACTTCTCACTACTGTACTCTACTACTCACTACTGTACACTACTGCTCACTACTGTACACTACTGTACTCTACTGTACACTACTGCTCACTACTGTACTCTACTGTACTCTACTTCTCACTACTGTACTCTACTACTCACTACTGTACACTACTTCTCACTACTGTACTCTACTACTCACTACTGTACACTACTGCTCACTACTGTACACTACTGTACTCTACTGTACACTACTGCTCACTACTGTACTCTACTGTACACTACTTCTCACTACTGTACTCTACTACTCACTACTGTACACTACTGCTCACTACTGTACACTACTGTACTCTACTGTACACTACTGCTCACTACTGTACTCTACTGTACACTACTGCTCACTACTGTACACTACTGTACTCTACTGTACACTACTGCTCACTACTGTACTCTACTGTACTCTACTGTACACTACTGTACACTACTGCTCACTACTGTACTCTACTGTACACTACTGTACTCTACTGTACACTACGGCTCACTACTGTACACTACTGTACTCTACTGTACACTACTGCTCACTACTGTTTGCTGTAATTGCGTCCCGCGGGGTGGCGGAAGCCGTTAGCTGGTTTTAGCTTGATTCATACGCTAAGCTGCCCTGCCGTCCACCGCCAGAGGGACCTACAGAAGTGTCTAAACCTGTTCGTCCACAGCAGAGAGAGAGAGGCATAAAGAGCGGGTCTGAACTGCTGCAGTAATTAATCATGAGAACTCCGAATCAGAACCACGCAGAACTCTCCTCACCATCTGCTGATTCAGACCTGCAGTCCTGAAGAAGGGCAAAGTGATCCTGAGGGGTTTCCAGGGTGTTGCTATGCAGTGTATATGACATGTGTAGTGGTTGCTGAACAACTGCTACAATATTCCAGCTGGGTGTTACTTCCTGACTGTTGTGATATACCAGCTGGTTACTAAGGTACTAAGGTACTGCTTAGTGGTTGCTATGAAATCTGGGATGGTTTCAGCAGAGGTGGCAAATTCAGGTTCAGAAAGTGAAAAACCCACCTCAGGATTTAGTTCCGGCTGCCTAGGGAAGCGATAAGGCCAGACGAGAGTGATCATTAGACCTTCATAAGAGTTTAGCAGTGATTCTGATCTGGGTCTGATCTGCTGTGTTTTTTAAAACATATTTAGGTTTTTAATAAAGAGGACCCTGGGGACACACAGGGGCCACTGTGGTTAGGATGCCGTGGCTGGGGGGCATTAGGTAGGCCAAAATTAAGTAGGACCATAGCAGTGTACGTGTGTGAGGGTGAGACTTTAGAGAAAGAGAAGAGTCTTACCGGTGGTCCGGAGGGTCCCGGAGGTCCTTTACTCTCTTGAGAGCAGGTGCATGCGTGGGGCAGAGCGGGGCAGTCCTGTTCTACTCTCTGAAGAGACAAACAGAACATTTCACTTCATGCTGATCAATTCAGCAGTGTTCTGAGAGTGAAGCAGTACCATCAGCACCACAACCCAGTTTATCCTGTCTCTGCTGTCCAGGAAAGAAGGATTTTGCAGTAGATTTTGGAGGATCATTGCTGTGAGGATTTGATTGCATTCAGCTATGATAGCATTTATTTATGCATTTGCTCTGGTCTGTGGTTTACTGTCCTCTCAGAGGCTGTCCAACAGAACTGACCTCAGTGTGAAGGTGGTGATTCTGCTGCGGGAGATCGTTTTCTGTGGGTTTGGTAACTGTTGGCTGTGTGTGTGTGTGTGTGTGTGTGTGTGAGAGGGTCTGGTGTTTATTAGCTGGTTGGATGGACACTCTGATGAAGCGCTGTCCTGTAGAAGGGTGACAGAGTAATCAGCTCACTCTTACCAGGCCTGGAAGCTCGCAGCACTGATCCCTCCCGGCCCACGAGGTGCTGCACACAATATCAAACATCTGCAGCTGGAACTGTGGACACAGACACACACACAGACACACACAGACACACACACATAAGCCAGTACAGTAACAGCTTCAGAGCTCTATAGAGACACAATTCGACATTCCTGAGGACACACATCACTGTACACACACATTATCCCGTCTCCACTATGAATTATTCAGTCTCCCACATCTACAGCACTGCTGGATCGCTCGTACCCACACACAGACAGTACTGTTTTCCACCATTAGGGGAAAACTTAGGGGCAAACTGCGTCGTCCCGTCAGTGCGCTGGGTCCTGGGTATGGTTGCTCTTGCTGTGTGTATGTTGTGTAAGCTGTGGGGGGTCTTCTGCAAACAGTCATGATCTTCCCTGTAACCCTCCTCCAGAGTTCTGCAGCTTAATCTGAATGAAGTGTTGAGACAGAGAGCAGAGTCTTACTGGAGCGGAGCTGTCTCTCGTCCCACGGGATCGCACCATCCGGCCCAGAACCTCCACGCCGTCTATGGTGATATTCCCCGCAGCACTGATGGGCTTCTCTCCCACCGTCTTACAGTTGATCACCACCCTCGCTGAGGTCTTGCTGACCACCACATGGAGCTGCATGGAAAACAAACACATTGATGATCCTTCAACTCTGAATATGTCCTTATGACTCCTCATCTCCCCGAGCTCCACGCCTCCACGGCTGCCCAGCATTGTGTCTCATTCAGAGTTCAAACACTTCCTATAACTTCCGGGTGAATGGGAGGGGCTAAACTGTATTTAACAGCTCAACAACAATTTGAGTTGCAGCGTTGCTAAGGCAACCAGAAACACCTTTTTCCGTCTGTCCGACTTCCTAGTTGTTTCCCCCGCAGGATTGCCAGAGAAAATCTGAAAAAGTAGCCACTAGTGGAATTACAGGTCGCAGGTGGGGGTTTATGAAAGTGAGCCACTCACACACTGATCACATCAGGTTACCTGTCGAAACACAACCTGCACTGTCACTGTATCACCTCCAGTACGTACTAGATATTAGATGTTTCTGCAGAACACTGAGTCAGCACACCCCCCCACACGCCTTCAACACTGTGCAGACTGTGTGTGTGTGTGTGTGTTGAGAAACAACCAACAACCGATGAGCCGAGCCAGACTGCACACACTGTGATCCAGCGCCGTGGAGCTGCATGAAGAGGACCCGCAGACGGTTCTATTGCGGGATCAGAATCTCCTCCAAGCTGGCGTATTCATCCAGCTGTAATAACAGCACGTTGTGCTGCCGCACTCCCTCCTGCTCCCCTCCTGCCGTGCGAGAGCGTTCACACTGCGGAAATCGCTTTCAGCTGCGGTGAGAGGAACCGAGCTCCCCGGCGCCGTGGCGGAACAACATGGTTCTAATTATCGGTTCTGAAACTGAGCCGTGCTTCACTGTCAGAATACAGAATCACCACCAGGCGACTCTACACTCAACCACCATACGACTCGAACCCCTGTTCTACTGCAGCCCGACCACAGTACGACTCGAACCCCCACTCTACTGCAGCCCGACCACCGTATGACTCAAACCCCCACTCTACTGCAGCCCGACCACAGTACGACTCGAACCCCCACTCTACTGCAGCCCGACCACAGTACGACTCGAACCCCCACTCTACTGCAGCCCGACCACAGTATGACTCGAACCCCCACTCTACTGCAGCCCAACCACCGTATGACTCGAACCCCCACTCTACTGCAGCCCAACCACCGTATGACTCGAACCCCTGTTCAACTGCAGCCCGACCACAGTATGACTCGAACCCCCACTCTACTGCAGCCCAACCACCGTACGTCTCGAACCCCCACTCTACTGCAGCCCGACCACAGTATGACTCGAACCCCCACTCTACTGCAGCCCGACCACAGTACGACTCGAACCCCCACTCTACTGCAGCCCGACCACAGTACGACTCAAACCCCCACTCTACTGCAGCCCGACCACAGTACGACTCGAACCCCCACTCTACTGCAGCCCGACCACAGTACGACTCAAACCCCCACTCTACTGCAGCCCGACCACAGTATGACTCGAACCCCCACTCTACTGCAGCCCAACCACCGTATGACTCGAACCCCCACTCTACTGCAGCCCGACCACAGTATGACTCGAACCAAAAGAATGAATTAATGATGAAGTGATATGATTCGTGTTACTTACTGTATTAAAGGGAGACAGAGAGACTGACCTTGTGAAAACTGCCGTAGAAGATCCTCCTGATCTCCGGCCCCTCAAACGTCACAGTCTGGAAATCTTCCTTATAGTCGTAGTTAAAAAAGGTCAGAGTTTTTGCGGCATCTGATCAGAGAAATGGAAGCAGAGTGTGTGACTGTGTTCTGTCAGTTTGAGACAGCCTGCCCTGTCATGACTCTCACTGTAGCGCCCCCTTTTGTAAGTGCTCAGGTTGCAGTTTGTGTGTGTTCACAGCACATCTGGTTTCTGTGCTTTGGAGGATGTTTCAGATTCAGGGCTAATGAAGAAGAAACGCCCCTAAACCGTCACCTGTTAGAATCTTTGTTTACATAATGCTAACGCTAGTTAGCCATACCGCTGCATTACCTAAATAAAGAAGGGGACGGGGCTGTCTTAGGCAATACTCACTGTCCAGGATGATGCCCACTAGGGGTTCATTGTCTTTGTTAAGAATTTCCCACAATGCAAAGGGCTCCTGAGGGGTTTCAGGCAGGAGGCGGAAGAGCACGGAGATGGTGTAGTCTGAGGGGAGACCCTCCGGGTGCAGAAACCTACAAACACACATATCAACAGAGCAGAGGATCAGCTCCATCACTTTGACTATAATTAAATGATTTGTGAAATCCTGAATTGAAGAGGGGGAAAAAGCCCCATTTCAAAGCAGCTGTAGTTTTTCAGAAGCTCCTCCCACCTACGAGTTGTATCATCTGAAGGGGACTTTAGTCTTTAAAGCAGAAACTGTTGCCATAGAGACTCAGCAGTACCACAGTACGACTCGAACCCCAACTCTAGTGCAGCCCGACCACAGTACGACTCGAACCCCCACTCTACTGTGGCCCTACCACCGTACGTCTCGAACCCCCACTCGACTGCAGCCCAACCACCGTACGTCTCGAACCCCCACTCGACTGCAGCCCAACCACCGTACGTCTCGAACCCCCACTCGACTGCAGCCCAACCACCGTACGTCTGTACCGTAAGTGCAGCAGGAGGAGAACATGTGAACTACAGGTGAAGTGATGGGTGCAGTTTTCTGTTTTGGTCGGAGTTTCCCTTTAAGGGCTGAAACGTTGAGAACGTGCTCAGCGTAACTGAGAGGTCTATGGTTCTCTGTTTCTGCTCTGAAGGCACGTTTTAGCCTGGCTGCTAATGACCAAGACTGCCGTGGTAAACCCCCATCAGCCTGGATGGTGTTTACAGAGCGGCTGTGTGGCGAGACAGGCTCAGAGAGGGACCCTCCACTGTAATAACAGAGCTCCCTCTGAGGCCTGAGAGAAGCCTAATCTAAATATTGTCCCTCAGAGGAGCGAAGGGAGGATCTGTCAGAGCCATCGGGACCAAAACAAATCAGCATGGCCCACAATTCCCTTCACCTCTGAGGCAGCGAGCGGGTGTGTTGTGTTAGAGCTCTGCAGGCGGCTGTCAGCCTGTTTGGACGCTAACTCTTTCTGCTGGAGGCAAAACCTGTTCAATTTCTGCTGGACTCCATCTGGAACTGAAGAATGACCAACACTGCACTCTGACCAGCCTCCGTCCAGCAGCAATATCGCTAGAACAGCAATAACGATAGCCCCAGAGGCTACGCTGTGAAACTAGCCTGTCAGGTTAGCGTGGGAGGCAGTGAGGCAGTGAGGCAGTGAGGAGTGTTCTGTTGTTCTATGGGTTACTCCTGTATTTCTCCTGTAGGTCTAACAGAACATTTATGAGCTGAAAATGTAGGAAAACATACACACACACACACACACACACACACACAGGTGTACCTGGTGGGCTGTGAGACGAGGGCGTCTGTGTGCAGTCTGTAACAGGGGAAGCTGTTGAAGGTTCCAGGCTCCAAAGAAACTCCTTCAACATTACTGTACTGTTTCTCCACCAGCCCGAACATCTCCATCATCCGGAACCCTGCAGCAACGTCAGAGTAACAGCAGAGTAACAGCAGAGTAACAGCAGAGCAACAGCAGAGTAACACCAGAGTAACAGCAGAGTAACAGCAGAGCAACAGCAGAGCAACACCAGAGTAACACCAGAGCAACACCAGAGTAACACCAGAGTAACAGCAGAGCAACAGCAGAGCAACACCAGAGCAACACCAGAGTAACAGCAGAGTAACACCAGAGTAACAGCAGAGTAACAGCAGAGTAACACCAGAGTAACAGCAGAGCAACAGCAGAGTAACACCAGAGTAACAGCAGAGTAACAGCAGAGCAACAGCAGAGCAACACCAGAGTAACAGCAGAGTAACAGCAGAGCAACAGCAGAGCAACACCAGAGTAACACCAGAGCAACACCAGAGTAACACCAGAGTAACAGCAGAGCAACAGCAGAGCAACACCAGAGCAACACCAGAGTAACAGCAGAGTAACACCAGAGCAACAGCAGAGCAACACCAGAGTAACAGCAGAGCAACACCAGAGTAACAGCAGAGCAACAGCAGAGTAACAGTAGAGCAACACCAGAGCAACAGCAGAGCAACACCAGAGTACCACCAGAGTAACAGCAGAGCAACACCAGAGTAAATCCTGAGCTGAGCTGAGAATGAGAACTAACAGTCATATCAGACTGGGGACAGTAGCTACTTTACATGCAGCCAGATAATCCATTACATACAGCTACAGCTACAGCTACAGCCACAGCCACAGCCACAGCCATAGCTACAGCCACAGCCACAGCCACAGCCACAGCCACAGCCACAGCTACAGCTACAGCTACAGCCACAGCCACAGCCACAGCTACAGCCACAGCCACAGCCACAGCCACAGCCATAGCTACAGCCACAGCCACAGCCACAGCCACAGCCACAGCCACAGCTACAGCCACAGCCACAGCCACAGCCACAGCCACAGCTACAGCCACAGCCACAGCCACAGCCACAGCCACAGCTACAGCTACAGCCACAGCCACAGCCACAGCCACAGCTACAGCTACAGCTACAGCCACAGCCACAGCTACAGCGCGGTATTACCAGAACAGGGTTTAATATTCCTTCTTTAATATCGGTGCCTGTATCAGTCACTCCGCCGTGAACCGAACTCTCGAGAAATAAGCAGACAGTGTGTGTGTGTGTGTGTGTGTGTGTGTGTCTTCTCACCTGCCAGGGCGTTCCCACTCATCAGTAGGGAGGGACAGGCTGGAGACAAACAGATCAGGTTACACATCAAATCAATAACAAATAATGATCAGTATCAGATCAGCCAGTGAATAAATTCAGGTGTTTCTACAGCAGTGAAATCAGGTCAGGGTGGAGCTCGACTCACTGGCTGTCGCCGCCTCACACACAAACGTTATGAGCTGCTCCTCGATTTTCTTCACAGCATCCAGATCGTCCACGAAGAAGACGTGTCTCTCGCTGGGT
>NC_132882.1:46501367-46563867 GCF_030463535.1 Salminus brasiliensis
ACACATCCACTAACAGCAATCAACACTAACACATATCAACACCATCCATACCTCTAACACCATCCACAACACTAACACCATCCCAAGCATCCACAGCCCACTAACACCATCCACATCCACTAACACCATCCCCAACATCCACACAGCCACACCACTAACACAATCAACACCATCCATACCTCTAACACCATCCACACCACTAACACCATCCCCAATATCCACACCAGCCACACCACTAACACAATCAACACCATCCATACCTCTAACACCATCCACACCACTAACACCATCCCCAACATCCACACCAGCCACACCACTAACACCATCCACACCACTAACTCCATCCACAACATCCACATCAGCCACACCACTAACACAATCAACACCATCCATACCTCTAACACCAGCCACACCACTAACACCATCCCCAACATCCACACCAGCCACACCACTAACACCATCCCCAACATCCACACCAGCCACACCACTAACACAATCAACACCATCCATACCTCTAACACCATCCACACCACTAACACCATCCACACCACTAACACTATCTTTGCCACTAACACCATCCACACCATTAACACCATCAACACCATCCATATCACTAACACCATCCACACCACTAACACCATCCATACCTCTAACACCATCCACACCACTAACACCATCCACACCATTAACACCATCCACACCACTAACACCATCCCCAACATCCACACCATCCACACCACTAACACAATCAACACCATCCATACCTCTAACACCATCCACACCACTAACACCATCCCCAACATCCACACCATCCACACCACTAACACAATCAACACCATCCATACCTCTAACACCATCCACACCACTAACACCATCCCCAACATCCACACCACTAACACAATCAACACCATCCATACCTCTAACACCATCCACACCACTAACACCATCCCCAACATCCACACCAGCCACACCACTAACACCATCCCCAACATCCACACCAGCCACACCACTAACACAATCAACACGATCCATACCTCTAACACCATCCACACCACTAACACCATCCCCAACATCCACACCAGCCACACCACTAACACCATCCACACCACTAACACCATCCCCAACATCCACATCAGCCACACCACTAACACAATCAACACCATCCATACCTCTAACACCATCCACACCACTAACACCATCCCCAACATCCACATCAGCCACACCACTAACACCATCCACACCACTAACACCATCCACACCATTAACACCATCCACACCACTAACACCATCCCCAACATCCACACCAGCCACACCACTAACACAATCAACACCATCCATACCTCTAACACCATCCACACCACTAACACCATCCACACCACTAACACCATCCACAACATCCACACCAGCCACACCACTAACACCATCCACACCACTAACTCCATCCACACCAATAACACCATCCACACCACTAACACCATCCACACCACTAACACTATCTTTGCCACTAACACCATCCACACCATTAACACCATCAACACCATCCATATCACTAACACCATCCACACCACTAACACCATCCACACCATTAACACCATCCACACCACTAACACCATCCCCAACATCCACACCATCCACACCACTAACACAATCAACACCATCCATATCACTAACACCATCCACACCACTAACACCATCCCCAACATCCACACCATCCACACCACTAACACAATCAACACCATCCATACCTCTAACACCATCCACACCACTAACACCATCCCCAACATCCACACCATCCACACCACTAACACAATCAACACCATCCATACCTCTAACACCATCCACACCACTAACACCATCCCCAACATCCACACCAGCCACACCACTAACACCATCCACACCACTAACACCATCCCCAACATCCACATCAGCCACACCACTAACACAATCAACACCATCCATACCTCTAACACCATCCACACCACTAACACCATCCCCAACATCCACACCAGCCACACCACTAACACAATCAACACCATCCATATCTCTAACACCATCCACACCACTAACACCATCCCCAACATCCACACCATCCACACCACTAACACAATCAACACGATCCATACCTCTAACACCATCCACACCACTAACAACATCCACACCAGCCACACCACTAACACAATCAACACCATCCATACCTCTAACACCATCCACACCACTAACACCATCCCCAACATCCACACCAGCCACACCACTAACACCATCCACACCACTAACACCATCCCCAACATCCACATCAGCCACACCACTAACACAATCAACACCATCCATACCTCTAACACCATCCACACCACTAACACCATCCCCAACATCCACACCAGCCACACCACTAACACCATCCACACCACTAACACCATCCACACCATTAACACCATCCACACCACTAACACCATCCCCAACATCCACACCAGCCACACCACTAACACAATCAACACCATCCATACCTCTAACACCATCCACACCACTAACACCATCCCCAACATCCACACCAGCCACACCACTAACACAATCAACACCATCCATACCTCTAACACCATCCACACCACTAACACCATCCACACCATTAACACCATCCACACCACTAACACCATCCCCAACATCCACACCATCCACACCACTAACACAATCAACACCATCCATACCTCTAACACCATCCACACCACTAACACCATCCCCAACATCCACATCATCCACACCACTAACACAATCAACACCATCCATACCTCTAACACCATCCACACCACTAACACCATCCCCAACATCCACACCATCCACACCACTAACACAATCAACACCATCCATACCTCTAACACCATCCACACCACTAACACCATCCCCAACATCCACACCAGCCACACCACTAACACAATCAACACCATCCATACCTCTAACACCATCCACACCACTAACACCATCCCCAACATCCACACCAGCCACACCACTAACACAATCAACACCATCCATACCTCTAACACCATCCACACCACTAACACCATCCCCAACATCCACACCAGCCACACCACTAACACAATCAACACCATCCATACCTCTAACACCATCCACACCACTAACACCATCCACACCATTAACACCATCCACACCACTAACACCATCCCCAACATCCACACCATCCACACCACTAACACAATCAACACCATCCATACCTCTAACACCATCCACACCACTAACACCATCCCCAACATCCACATCAGCCACACCACTAACACAATCAACACCATCCATACCTCTAACACCATCCACACCACTAACACCATCCCCAACATCCACACCAGCCACACCACTAACACAATCAACACCATCCATATCTCTAACACCATCCACACCACTAACACCATCCACACCATTAACACCATCCACACCACTAACACCATCCCCAACATCCACACCATCCACACCACTAACACAATCAACACCATCCATACCTCTAACACCATCCACACCACTAACACCATCCCCAACATCCACACCAGCCACACCACTAACACAATCAACACCATCCATATCTCTAACACCATCCACACCACTAACACCATCCCCAACATCCACACCATCCACACCACTAACACAATCAACACCATCCATACCTCTAACACCATCCACACCACTAACACCATCCACACCACTAACACCATCCACAACATCCACACCAGCCACACCACTAACACCATCCACACCACTAACTCCATCCACACCAATAACACCATCCACACCACTAACACCATCCACACCACTAACACTATCTTTGCCACTAACACCATCCACACCATTAACACCATCAACACCATCCATATCACTAACACCATCCACACCACTAACACCATCCACACCACTAACACCATCCACACCATCCACACCACTGACACTATCCTCACCACTGACACCATCCACACAGGTAACACCATCCACAACACAGACACACACACACACTTTGGAGGTGGGGCTGACACACTGCAGGCGTGTGTATCTACTACTATCAATGCAGAGTACACACACGTACACACACATACAAAATGAGGGAGTGAATAAGGGGTGAGGTAGTGTGACAGTGTTCCTTACGGGTTCTGTCCGTGGTGCTGACGGCGGGACCCTCCAGGTCCTGCAGGAGTGTGTGGACAATGATCTTGTACTGAGTGTCGGGGGTCAGGTTGTAGAAGCACTGCTGGGACAACCCCCCACTCACACTCTGCTCCTGCTGCTGCCCATCTGTCAATCAAACACAACAGGAGGAAGTGTGAGCGTTCCTGAATCCTGAAACACTACTTATCCCTCCGAAAGAGAGAGAGAGAGAGAGAGAGAGAGAGATACAGACAGACAGAGAGAGAGAGAGAGAGAGAGAGAGAGAGACTTACTTTGTAGGGACTCAATGATGACCCTGTAGAGAGAGGCCTGCTGGACCGGCTGCCACTGAACACACAGACTGTCGGCCTGAGTCTGATATGTGCTGAGTCCGTTCACTCCCAGGAACACTGAAACACACACACACACATTAAGACCCGTCTCCAGATCTGAGTCCCTGTGCAGAGGCCTTCTCCAGTCTCAGATCAGTCATCAGACAGTTTTGTGAGTGTGTATGAGTGTGAGTGTGTGTGAGTATGTGAGTGTGTGTGAGTGTGAGTGTGTGTGTGTGTGTGTGTGTGTGTGAGTGTGTGAGTGTGTGTAAGTGTGTGTGAGTGTGTGAGTGTGTGAGTGAGTGTGTGTGAGTGTGAGTGTGTGTGAGTGTGTGTGAGTGTGAGTGTGTGTGAGTGTGTGTGTAAGGCAGACTGACGTGTGTTAGCTGTGCCGCTGAGGGCAGGGCTGGAGCCGGTGCTGTACGAGGCAAGAACGCTAACGCTGTACTCAGTTCCACTCAGCAGGTTCATGATCAGCAGGCTGTTCACATCCTCACCTACAAACGTCTCCAGAGCATGGCCTGGTGCTACACACACACAAACACACACACATACACACACACAGATACACACACACAAAGATACTGATTTTTAAGATACTGATAAAAGTCCAAGATCAATAATCAATAATACAGTGATCATTTACAGTCACAACATCAACAGTCTAAATGAAACAGCCTCAAACTGTACCAGGAGTACAGGGACATCTGTGTAGTGTGTGTGTGTGTGTGTGTGCAGATACACACCTGTAGTGGGCTTGTAGATAATCCTGTAACCCAAGGTGGGAGAGGCAGGTGGGTCCCAGGTGAGACGGAAGCGGCTATACCATTCTTCGGACACCCTCAGATTAGTGGGGGCAGAAAGTGGTACTGACCAGAACACACACACACACACACACACACACATACACACACACACACATACATACACAGTTAAAATCACTGTGAGTAAATAAATGGTCTGGGCAATGTTAAGAAGTGTGACGAGTGAGGCAGTGAGGGGTGAGCAGCGTGTGAGAGCGATCACTGAGAGTGTTACACATAATCAATTCCATCAGAGGAAATCAGGCCAGTCTGATCACTTCATTACGACTGTGAGGGAGCGCTGCTGTAATGGATGACTTTCATTAAGCTTATTAGTGGCTAAAGTCAATATTAGCGTGCCTGATTGAGAACCCACTCCACAGGGGGCGAGAGAGGATCTGCAGTGCTGGTACATTAGCAAAACTCAGCTACTGGGGCAAAATTCTGCCGTCAGCTGGTTTCTTACTGGAATTTTCCATTCCACCTTAAATGGTGCAGCAGTTCATTCTGAAGCCTCAGTCATTACTGGAACAGCTGCACAAAAACAAGCCAGCTGAAGTCAACCTGAACGTACTTCCATATTTAAGTGTCTGAATACTTTTGATGTGTAGAGTGTACCTCACCACTAAACAGACTCACGTGTGCGTCCCAAAGTGGACCTGGAGAGGGCGCTATCCTCACTGTCTGGATAAACAGGGCTTACAGTGATCCTGTACTCTGTGTCTGAGAGCAGAGGCTGCAGCAGCGCACTCCTGTCATCACCCGCCACCAGCACCTAAACACCAACACACACACCACATCTGAGTCTGGTACACACACACAGAGAGAGAGAGAGAGAGAGAGAGAGAGAGAGAGTGTGTGCCCTCACCGTCTCCTCCGCTCGGTCTCCTCTCAGGCTGATGAACGTCACTCTAAACTGACTCACATCTCTGTCCTGAAGCTCCCAGCTCACCTGCAGACTGTGTGTGCTCTCCTCCTCCACCCGCAGCCCCATCACACCCAGCCTGAACCCTGCAGGACACGGGGACGGTTAGACCTAAGCCTCACATTCTGTCTATCTATCCATCTCTCTCTCTCTCTCTCTCTCTCTCACACACACACATACACACACACACACTAACCCGCTGTGGTGGTGGAGGGGATGGTGGTGGTGGTGGTGGTTTGGTCAACTGGAGAAAAAACAAATGTTTAATTGTTGAATAAACAGCGTCTGTAACAGGGCTGTAAACTCTTCCTCTGTTACATGATGAATTATAATAATCTTTAATATTTCATATTTCATCTTTCATGTTTAGGACTGATGGAATGAAGAGTTACGTGTGGTTTGCAGTCCAGCCACAGCACCGCTCTCAGAATGATCTCCGTAAATCGCAGACAGCAGCACCTCATACTCCGTCAGAGCAGAGAGATCCTTCACCATGAACGAGTCCACATCACCCGGCACCACCACCTAGAACAAACACAGCAACGTGAACACCGTCACCCAGCAACACCACCTTCTCAGCAAACACACACACAAACTCCAAACACCAAACAAGAGATGGAGCTGAAGTATTATGGAGCTGACGTGTGATGGAGCTGACAGGTGATGGAGCCGAAGTGTGATGGAGCTGACATGATGGAGCTGACGTGATGGAGGTGACGTGGTGGAGCTGACGTGGTGGGGCTGAAGTATGATGGAGGTGAAGTATGATGGAGCTGACATGTGATGGAGTTGAAGTATGATGGTGTAGAGATGGTTTTGCTCTGTGGGGTCTGCAGGAATCTTTTTCTAGGTAGCGCTACAGCGGTGTGGTGCTGATGTGCATGCACACTGTTCTGCTTTTTAGTGAAAGTGTGGATCTGGTGAGCCGGTCAGGTAGTGGGGGTGGTGTGTGTCCGTGGCCGCGGGTCAGGAGCTGCAGTGGGGTTCTAGCTGAGTTCTCAGTGAGGGGTTATTATCTGCTCCACTGGCTCTACATAAACACATCGACCTGCAGCGCTATCAGTAGAGAACAGCTGCACTGACTCCCGGCCACTCATAAAGAGCCCTGATACGTTTTACTGCACACACACACACACACACACACACACACACACTAAAGCAATGTTTCTGCCAAAAATCAATTTTCAGTTTTATCTCAAATGTAGCTGATCAGCTAAAACACATTTGTGCTTCTTTGGTTTTATACTGGAGCTATGAGGCTAATAAGCTAACAGCTTACTATAGAGGCATATCACCCAATTAGCACACATCAGCATGGTGCTAACAGCATGTGTATATCATCACACACTCAGACCATGTGGAGATGTTGAGGGTCTCTTGTAAACTTGCCTTTGTGTGTTCTGAAACTGTTCTGAAGCAGTTATCTAGAACATGGATTAAGGTATGGAGCAGAACTAAACTGTGTCTAGAACCCTGACTTCCCTCAGTACTTTTGTACTTTTTAAAAAGCTGTTAGCTTCGTCAGCCTTGAGTTTAATAACTAAAGAAGCTGGGAAACACAGCCTGGCTGCTGGAGCAGGTTTAGGGTGGGGGTGGGGGACTGGGGATTAGATGTGTGGCTGAAGTCTCACTTTAAGATCCACCATCAGGAGCTGTTCAGGGTGACCCAGGCACTCGGGGTGGTCTGATGGTTACATATGGAGCTACTCGGTGGTGATTATTGGAGAGTAACTGACGAGGGTCCAGATCACAGATTTTTAAAGGTAGCTGATAAACGTCCTGCTATAGTGCCTGCCTGTCCATCTGTCTATATGTCTGTCTGGCTATCTGTTTGTCTCTCTGTACCTGTCAAGCACAAAGAGAGTGAGACAGAACAACAACATGAGCAGTAGAGCTGGTCTGTCTGCAGAAGAGCTGAATGTGTAAACATGTCTGACCTCTTCACTGTCCACCTCTCCAAGGGGTCTCCAGGCCAGTTTGTAAAGCACCACTCCGTCCGCAGGCTGAGTCCAGCGCACCCGGAAACTCTCTGCTGTTACTTCACTGATCCTGAGGGTCAGCGGAGCGGGCACCAGCTCTGAGAGATGAGAAAAAAACAATTAAACATTCTGTCAAACTGTCAGCGTGAAAAAAATATGGACCGGCTGTAAGACTGACCAGAGCAACGTTGGATTTCTTAACTCAAAATAGAGCAGATATCTACACTGAGGCATGCAGAGACAAACTGAGACACACTGAGACACACCAAGACACACTGAGACACACTGAGACAAATTTAGACACATAGAGACAAATTGAGACACACTGAGACACATCGAGACACAGAGACAAACTAAGACACATAGAGACAAACTGAGACATGCAGAGACAAACTGAGACACATTAAGACACACTGAGACACATTAAGACACACTGAGACAAACTTAGACACATAGAGACAAACTGAGACATGCAGAGACAAACTGAGACACACAAAGACAAACTGAGACATGCAGAGACAAACTGAGACATGCATAGACATACTTAGACATGCTAAGACACGCTGAGACACGCTGAGACATACTGAGACATGCTGAGCCACACTGAGACATGCTAAGACACGCTGAGACACGCTGAGACATACTGAGACACGCTGAGCCACACTGAGACATACTGAGACACGCTGAGACACACTGAGGCACGCTGAGACATACTGAGACACGCTGAGCCACACTGAGACATACTGAGACACGCTGAGACACACTGAGACATACTGAGACACGCTGAGACACGCTGAGACACACTGAGACATACTGAGACACACTGAGACATACTGAGACATACTGAGACACGCTGAGACACACTGAGACACGCTGAGCCACACTGAGACATACTGAGACACGCTGAGACACACTGAGACATACTGAGACACGCTGAGACACACTGAGACATACTGAGACACGCTGAGACACGCTGAGACACACTGAGACACGCTGAGACACGCTGAGACATACTGAGACACGCTGAGCCACACTGAGACATACTGAGACACGCTGAGACACGCTGAGACACACTGAGACACGCTGAGCCACACTGAGACATACTGAGACACGCTGAGACACGCTGAGACACACTTCACACTATGTCTAGGGAAAAGGAAAAGTGGATCTGCAGTGCTGAGTGTTCTCCAGTGGAGGGAATCTGTCTCTGGTTTCAGCTCTGCTCAGATGTTCTGACTCAGCCTGCTGTGATTACTGCAGAGACTGAAGAGCAGCGACCCTCAAAACAGATAGCCTTAGATCGATCACTGCCCGCAGGTAACCGCGGCCCGCTGAGGGTAATAGAGATCGCTGAGTCAGCTCAGATATTTCAGGCATTAACTGGATGCAGAGCAGAGCTGCACGATACACACTGTCGTGATACACAAACACACACTCCATACATTCATCAGGTATCAGGATAGTCAGTGTCTCTGTCGACTGTGAACAGATTCAACACAACAGATAAACAACAGAGCTGCATTTACACACCTGAACTACACCAACACCGATATCCCATTAGATATTAAAACAAACTTACTAAATAAAATTAACACAATAAAATGATGTCATAACAGGCTGCCATCCAATCAAGATACTTGTTGCTATGTAGTGTATGTAGATGGGTGCTTACTTGAGGTGAAACCTCCATTAAGTGCTTCTGATTGGCCTTCCTCATAAACCGCAAACACGGCTACAGTGTATTCTGTTTCAGACACCAGGTTCCTCAGGTAAACACTAGAGACCGGACCCACCTCCACCTGATACACATCAAACACAGCGACTCTCAAATCAAACACAGCGACTCACATTTTAAAGTAGGTATTCAGTGTGTATTAGAGTAGGTATTTATTATAGTGTTTTAGAGTAGGTATTTATTATAGAGTGTATTAGAGTAGGTATTTATTATAGAGTGTATTAGAGTAGGTATTTATTATAGAGTGTATTACAGTAGGTATTTATTATAGAGTGTATTAGAGTAGGTATTCAGTGTGTATTAGAGTAGGTATTTATTATAGTGTGTATTAGAGTAGGTATTTATTATAGTGTTTTAGAGTAGGTATTTATTATAGTGTGTTTTAGAGTAGGTATTTATTATAGAGTGTATTAGAGTAGGTATTTATTATAGTGTGTATTAGAGTAGGTATTTATTATAGTGTGTTTTAGAGTAGGTATTTATTATAGAGTGTATTAGAGTAGGTATTTATTATAGAGTGTTTTAGAGTAGGTATTCAGTGTGTATTAGAGTAGGTATTTATTATAGTGTGTATTAGAGTAGGTATTTATTATAGTGTGTATTAGAGTAGGTATTTATTATAGTGTTTTAGAGTAGGTATTTATTATAGTGTGTTTTAGAGTAGGTATTTATTATAGAGTGTATTAGAGTAGGTATTTATTATAGTGTTTTAGAGTAGGTATTTATTATAGTGTGTTTTAGAGTAGGTATTTATTATAGAGTGTATTAAAGTAGGTATTTAGTGTGTATTAGAGTAGGTATTCAGTGTGTATCAGAGTAGGTATTTAGTGTGTATTACAGTAGGTATTCGATGTGTATTAGAGTATGTATTTAGTGTGTATTAGAGTAGGTATTTATTATAGTGTTTTAGAGTAGGTATTTATTATAGTGTTTTAGAGTAGGTATTTAGTGTGTTTTAGAGTAGGTATTTATTATAGTGTTTTAGAGTAGGTATTTATTATAGTGTATTAAAGTAGGTATTCAGTGTGTATCAGAGTAGGTATTTAGTGTGTATTACAGTAGGTATTCGATGTGTATTAGAGTATGTATTTAGTGTGTATTAGAGCTTACCTCATTAGTTTGGGCTTCACCAACCTTGCCATACATCAGGCGGTAGCCTCTAACCTTGTTGGACGGTGTGTCCCAGTTGAGCCGAACTGAGCTGTGGTCCACCTCAGTGACCCGCAGATTCTGAGGAGGCCTCAGAGACACTGAACACACACAGCAAGAGATTCAACTCAAACACCCAGCAAAGACAATCTTTTTTTAATTCAACCATCACTCATTAAAGCTCTGGTGGGGAACTGGGGGCCGGAGTCCAGTACAGTTTGCTGATTTCCCTGCTCTAACAGACCGACTACACCTGTATTCAACAGGTGAGCTGAATCAGGTTTGTAGGAATTTGGCCCTACCCCTGCATTAAAGTGATCAATCCTATTTAATAATGATCAACAATCAACAATCAATTTCCACATTTCTGTGATCCTTAAAGAATGAGTCTCAATTTGATGTAAACAGTGTTTCACTGTGAGTGTGGGTGTGAGTGTGGGTGAGAGTGTGGGTATGAGTGTGGGTGTGAGTGTGAGTGTGGGTGTGGGTATGAGTGTGGGTGTGAGTGTGGGTGAGAGTGTGGGTGAGAGTGTGGGTGTGAGTGTGAGTGTGGGTGTGGATATGAGTGTGGGTGTGAGTGTGGGTGAGAGTGTGGGTGAGAGTGTGGGTGTGAGTGTGGGTGTGAGTGTGGGTGAGAGTGTGGGTGTGAGTGTGGGTGAGAGTGTGGGTGTGAGTGTGGGTGAGAGTGTGGGTGAGAGTGTAGGTGTGAGTGTGGGTGTGGGTGACAGTGTGGGTGAGAGTGTGGGTGTGAGAGTAGGTGTGAGTGTGGGTGTGAGTGTGGGTGAGAGTGTGGGTGAGAGTAGGTGTGAGTGTGGGTGAGAGTGTGGGTGTGAGTGTGGGTGTGAGTGTGGGTGAGAGTGTGGGTGTGGGTGTGAGTGTGGGTGTGAGTGTGGGTGAGAGTGTGGGTGTGAGAGTAGGTGTGAGAGTAGGTGTGAGAGTAGGTGTGGGTGTAGGTGTGAGTGTGGGTGAGAGTGTGGGTGAAAGTGTGGGTGTGAGTGTGGGTGT
Organism: Salminus brasiliensis; assembly: GCF_030463535.1. NCBI lineage: Eukaryota > Metazoa > Chordata > Actinopteri > Characiformes > Bryconidae > Salminus > Salminus brasiliensis. The sequence continues at coordinate 46,513,430 of NC_132882.1, forward strand.
GAGTGTGGGTGTGGGTGTGAGTGTGGGTGAGAGTGTGGGTGAAAGTGTGGGTGTGAGTGTGGGTGTGAGTGTGGGTGTGGGTGACAGTGTGGGTGAGAGTGTGGGTGTGAGAGTAGGTGTGAGTGTGGGTGTGAGTGTGGGTGAGAGTGTGGGTGAGAGTAGGTGTGAGTGTGGGTGAGAGTGTGGGTGAGAGTAGGTGTGAGTGTGGGTGACAGTGTGGGTGAGAGTGTGGGTGTGAGTGTGGGTGTGAGTGTGGGTGACAGTGTGGGTGAGAGTGTGGGTGTGAGAGTAGGTGTGAGAGTAGGTGTGAGAGTAGGTGTGGGTGTAGGTGTGAGTGTGGGTGAGAGTGTGGGTGAGAGTGTGGGTGTGAGTGTGGGTGACAGTGTGGGTGAGAGTGTGGGTGTGAGTGTGGGTGACAGTGTGGGTGAGAGTGTGGGTGTGAGAGTAGGTGTGAGAGTAGGTGTGAGAGTAGGTGTGGGTGTAGGTGTGAGTGTGGGTGAGAGTGTGGGTGAGAGTGTGGGTGTGAGTGTGGGTGACAGTGTGGGTGAGAGTGTGGGTGTGAGAGTAGGTGTGAGAGTAGGTGTGAGAGTAGGTGTGGGTGTAGCACTAACGGGTGGTGTCCTGGGCGGTGGTGGGGTCGCTGGCCTCCTCTCCGAACATGGCGTAAACAGTAACTGTGTATTCAGTATCAGAACTCAAACCCACCAGTTCCAGGTTCGTCTCTGCCCCGCCCACTTTAACCTGCAGCCAACAGAACCACTCCGTTAATTAGCTGCTTTACCAACCCCCCCCACCCCCCCCCACCCCCCCGCAACACACACACAGCTGGTCTCTCACCTCTGTAGCATCAGTGGAGTCACTGCTGAGAGGAACATAGAGGACCACATACCCGGAAGCCCCTTCTGCGGCCCTCCAGCGAGCACGCATGGAGTTCTGGGTAACATCGTACAGCTCCAGACCACTGACCATTGGCAGGGCCACTACTCACACACACACACACACACACACACACACACACAGCGTTAGTAAATCATTTTATTTAGGTGTGTAAATGATTCACTGATTCACTGAATCACAGAATTCAGTCTGCTGTATTTATTTACTCTGATATGATTCAGAATCATGTTTGAAATGAAATGAACTGATTCACCGTTTTACACAAACAATAATTAAACGCTTTACTGAATATTTGTGTTTTTTTCCTGTGTGTGTTTCTGTGTGTGTGTGTGTGTGTTTCCGAGTGTGTGTATTTCCGTGTGTGTGTTTCTGTGTGTGTGTGTGTGTGTGTTTTCGTGTGTGTGTGTTTCTGTGTGTGTGTGTGTGTGTGTGTGTTTTCGTGTGTGTGTGTTTCTGTGTGTGTGTGTGTGTGTTTACATGTGTGTGTGAGACTAACATGTGGTCTCGCTGCCCCGAAGTGCTTCACTGGCAGAGGCGGAATAAACCGCAAAGACGGCGATCTCGTACTCCGTCAGAGAGTTCAAATTCCTCAACACCGCCGAACTCTCAGAACCGTCCACGACCACCTACACACACACACACACACACACATACACAAACACACACACACACACACACACACATAAACAAACACACACACACACACACACATACACAAACACACACAGGATGGCCACGGTCATTTAAATCTACATGTGTGTAAACTGTTCTCAGTGATACTGATTGATTGGCTGATAGACTGACTGACTGATTGGCGGATTGACTGACTGACTGACTGACTGATTGGCTGATTCACTGACTGACTGATTGGCTGATTCACTGACTGACTGATTGGCTGATTGATTGGATGATTGTCTGACTGGATTATGGACTGAATGGTGTGGAGTGGAGTGTGTGAGAGGGGAAGGGTTTGTGTGGGACACGGACTAAGGCTTGACTGGGAATAAAATGGAATTATGGTGATTTAAGATCTTTGGGGGGTAGGTGAGGAGGGATGAAGGGGTGGGCTGCTGCTAATCACTCCTGACTCAGCATATCAAAAACATTCCCTTTGCTTTCTTGGGAAAAACAGCCAGTTTATTTTCACACAAAAATCCTCACAGGAATCTGATAGTAAAGCGCTGGTCTGAATTAATGCGGGATAAAACCTGGATCAGACCGTGGAAAAACTCCAATTAGGCTGAACTTCTAAACCTCTGGAATTAGCCTTGGATATTCGCTGAACACCTGGATTAAGAGAGTGGATGTAGACGGATTATAGGGAAGCACAGTCTGGGATATAGAAGTTTCAAGGAGAAGGAAAAATAAAAAAAGGAAAAATACTTTTTTAGTTCTGATTTTTTTCAGATGATCTGATGTTTAGATCAGTTAGGATTAGGATCAGGTTTAGTTTTATTCATTAACCCTCAAAGGTCCAGAGTTTTAATTTCCTTACAGAACAAAAATGAACTAAAAACAGTAAAGTGTTTTTCTCATCCTAAGGGTCCAGAAGGTCTGGCCTGACCTTGAGAAGAAGCTTTACCTCGTCTAGTTCGCCTCCTTTAGACGGATAATAAACCACTCGGTATTTCTCCACCCGGCCTGGAGCGTGAGTCCAGGACACACGGAAACTTCGCGCCGTCACCTCAGACATCTGCAGATTCTCAGGAGCTCCCGTTGTTTCCTCAGGGACGACATCTCCTCAAAGCAGAAACACAACAGGCATCAGATCAGACACTAGATCAGACTCACAGATTTTACATTCCGAGTTAATAGTATAATCAGACTCAGTCTGTTAGTCTATCAGAGTAAGTCTGATAATCAGAATTAGTAAGAAAGTCAGAGTTAGTCTGATAATTAGAAATAATCTAATAGTCAGAGTTAGTCTAATAGTCAGAGATAGTCTAATAGTCAGAGTTAGTCTAATAGTCAGAGATAGTCTAATAGTCAGAGTTAGTCTAATAGTCAGAGATAGTCTAATAGTCAGAGTTAGTCTGATAGTCAGAGTTAGTCTGATAATTAGAGTTAGTCTAATAGTCAGTTAGTCTAATAGTCAGAGTTAGTCTCATAATTAGAGTTAGTCTGATAATTAGAGATAGTCTAATAGTCAGAGTTAGTCTGATAATTAGAGATAGTCTAATAGTCAGAGTTAGTCTAATAGTCAGAGATAGTCTAATAGTCAGAGTTAGTCTGATAATTAGAGATAGTCTAATAGTCAGAGTTAGTCTAATAGTCAGAGTTAGTCTGATAATTAGAGATAGTCTAATAGTCAGAGTTAGTCTGATAATTAGAGATAGTCTAATAGTCAGAGTTAGACTAATAGTCAGAGTTAGTCTGATAATTAGAGATAGTCTAATAGTCAGAGTTAGTCTGATAATTAGAGATAGTCTAATAGTCAGAGTTAGTCTAATAGTCAGAGTTAGTCTGATAATTAGAGATAGTCTAATAGTCAGAGTTAGTCTGATAGTCAGAGTTAGTCTAATAGTCAGAGTTAGTCTAATAGTCAGAGTTAGTCTGATAATTAGAGATAGTCTAATAGTCAGAGTTAGTCTGATAATTAGAGATAGTCTAATAGTCAGAGTTAGACTAATAGTCAGAGATAGTCTAATAGTCAGAGTTAGTCTGATAGTCAGAGTTAGTCTGATAATTAGAGATAGTCTAATAGTCAGAGTTAGTCTAATAGTCAGAGTTAGTCTGATAGTCAGAGTTAGTCTGATAATTAGAGATAGTCTAATAGTCAGAGTTAGTCTGATAATTAGAGATAGTCTAATAGTCAGAGATAGTCTAATAGTCAGAGTTAGTCTAATAGTCAGAGATAGTCTAATAGTCAGAGTTAGTCTGATAATTAGAGATAGTCTAATAGTCAGAGATAGTCTAATAGTCAGAGTTAGTCTAATAGTCAGAGATAGTCTAATAGTCAGAGTTAGTCTGATAATTAGAGATAGTCTAATAGTCAGAGTTAGTCTAATAGTCAGAGTTAGTCTGATAATTAGAGATAGTCTAATAGTCAGAGTTAGTCTGATAATTAGAGATAGTCTAATAGTCAGAGTTAGTCTAATAGTCAGAGTTAGTCTGATAATTAGAGATAGTCTAATAGTCAGAGTTAGTCTGATAATTAGAGATAGTCTAATAGTCAGAGTTAGACTAATAGTCAGAGATAGTCTAATAGTCAGAGTTAGTCTGATAGTCAGAGTTAGTCTGATAATTAGAGATAGTCTAATAGTCAGAGTTAGTCTGATAATTAGAGATAGTCTAATAGTCAGAGTTAGTCTGATAATTAGAGATAGTCTAATAGTCAGAGTTAGTCTGATAATTAGAGATAGTCTAATAGTCAGAGTTAGACTAATAGTCAGAGATAGTCTAATAGTCAGAGTTAGTCTGATAGTCAGAGTTAGTCTGATAATTAGAGATAGTCTAATAGTCAGAGTTAGTCTAATAGTCAGAGTTAGTCTGATAGTCAGAGTTAGTCTGATAATTAGAGTTAGTCTAATAGTCAGAGTTAGTCTGATAGTCAGAGTTAGTCTGATAATTAGAGATAGTCTAATAGTCAGAGATAGTCTAATAGTCAGAGTTAGTCTGATAATTAGAGATAGTCTAATAGTCAGAGATAGTCTAATAGTCAGAGTTAGTCTGATAATTAGAGATAGTCTAATAGTCAGAGATAGTCTAATAGTCAGAGTTAGTCTCATAATTAGAGATAGTCTAATAGTCAGAGTTAGTCTGATAGTCAGAGTTAGTCTAATAGTCAGAGTTAGTCTGATAGTCAGAGTTAGTCTAATAGTCAGAGTTAGTCTGATAGTCAGAGTTAGTCTGATAATTAGAGATAGTCTGATAATTAGAGATAGTCTAATAGTCAGAGTTAGTCTAATAGTCAGAGTTAGTCTGATAGTCAGAGTTAGTCTGATAATTAGAGATAGTCTAATAGTCAGAGATAGTCTAATAGTCAGAGTTAGTCTGATAATTAGAGATAGTCTAATAGTCAGAGATAGTCTAATAGTCAGAGTTAGTCTGATAATTAGAGATAGTCTAATAGTCAGAGATAGTCTAATAGTCAGAGTTAGTCTGATAATTAGAGATAGTCTAATAGTCAGAGATAGTCTAATAGTCAGAGTTAGTCTCATAATTAGAGATAGTCTAATAGTCAGAGTTAGTCTGATAGTCAGAGTTAGTCTGATAATTAGAGATAGTCTAATAGTCAGAGTTAGTCTGATAATTAGAGATAGTCTAATAGTCAGAGTTAGACTAATAGTCAGAGTTAGTCTGATAATTAGAGATAGTCTAATAGTCAGAGTTAGTCTAATAGTCAGAGTTAGTCTGATAGTCAGAGTTAGTCTGATAATTAGAGAAGTCTAATAGTCAGAGTTAGTCTAATAGTCAGAGATAGTCTAATAGTCAGAGTTAGTCTGATAATTAGAGATAGTCTAATAGTCAGAGTTAGTCTAATAGTCAGAGTTAGACTAATAGTCAGAGTTAGTCTGATAATTAGAGATAGTCTAATAGTCAGAGTTAGTCTAATAGTCAGAGTTAGTCTGATAGTCAGAGTTAGTCTGATAATTAGAGAAGTCTAATAGTCAGAGTTAGTCTAATAGTCAGAGATAGTCTAATAGTCAGAGTTAGTCTGATAATTAGAGATAGTCTAATAGTCAGAGATAGTCTAATAGTCAGAGATAGTCTAATAGTCAGAGTTAGTCTGATAATTAGAGATAGTCTAATAGTCAGAGATAGTCTAATAGTCAGAGTTAGTCTCATAATTAGAGATAGTCTAATAGTCAGAGTTAGTCTGATAGTCAGAGTTAGTCTAATAGTCAGAGTTAGTCTGATAGTCAGAGTTAGTCTAATAGTCAGAGTTAGTCTGATAGTCAGAGTTAGTCTGATAATTAGAGAAGTCTAATAGTCAGAGTTAGTCTAATAGTCAGAGATAGTCTGATAATTAGAGATAGTCTAATAGTCAGAGATAGTCTAATAGTCAGAGATAGTCTAATAGTCAGAGTTAGTCTGATAATTAGAGAAGTCTAATAGTCAGAGTTAGTCTAATAGTCAGAGTTAGACTAATAGTCAGAGTTAGTCTGATAATTAGAGATAGTCTAATAGTCAGAGTTAGTCTAATAGTCAGAGTTAGTCTGATAGTCAGAGTTAGTCTGATAATTAGAGAAGTCTAATAGTCAGAGTTAGTCTAATAGTCAGAGATAGTCTAATAGTCAGAGTTAGTCTGATAATTAGAGATAGTCTAATAGTCAGAGATAGTCTAATAGTCAGAGATAGTCTAATAGTCAGAGTTAGTCTGATAATTAGAGATAGTCTAATAGTCAGAGATAGTCTAATAGTCAGAGTTAGTCTCATAATTAGAGATAGTCTAATAGTCAGAGTTAGTCTGATAGTCAGAGTTAGTCTAATAGTCAGAGTTAGTCTGATAGTCAGAGTTAGTCTAATAGTCAGAGTTAGTCTGATAGTCAGAGTTAGTCTGATAATTAGAGATAGTCTGAGACTCAAAGTTAGTTGAATTGTCAGAGTTGGTCTGATACTCTGACTTACTTCTGATCTCATTGTCCTGCTGCTCCACTCCGTCACACACAGTGCGAGTCAGTCCCTCTACGATGGTGTTCATGATGCTGAAATCCGCCACATTGTAGACGTGTGTTTCATCGGGTTCAGAGGCGATCACCTTCAGCTCGCTTTCATCTGCATTCTTTACTCCTACACACACACACACACACACACAATTTCTCCCTGGGCCATGTGGAACCATACCTACTCAGAAGATCTGCAGAACTGATTCAGAAATCCTACCAACAGCGAAGAGTTCCACTCCAGCATCCCTCAGACTCTGTGCAGGAATGTCTACGGCATCTTGGGATTTTCCATCAGTGATCAGAATTCCAATTTTCGGAACGTTGCTTCGAGACCCAGATTCCGGTTTGAAGCTGTTCTTCAGAATGTAGGTTAAGGCCAGACCTACTCAAACACAAAGAGCAGTACTTACTGAACTTCTCACTGAACGTCTCCTCACTGAACGTCTCCTCACTGAACGTCTCCTTACTGAACTTCTCCTCACTGAACACCTCCTCACTGAACGTCTCCTCACTGAACACCTCCTCACTGAACGTCTCCTCACTGAACCTCTCCTCACTGAACTTCTCCTCACTGAACGTCTCCTCACTGAACTTCTCCTCACTGAACACCTCCTCACTGAACTTCTCCTCACTGAACGTCTCCTCACTGAACTTCTCCTCACTGAACGTCTCCTCACTGAACGTCTCCTCACTGAACTTCTCCTCACTGAACACCTCCTCACTGAACGTCTCCTCACTGAACACCTCCTCACTGAACACCTCCTCACTGAACGTCTCCTCGCTGAACTTCTCCTCACTGAACACCTCCTTACTGAACTTCTCCTCACTGAACTTCTCCTCACTGAACACCTCCTCACTGAACGTCTCCTCACTGAACACCTCCTCACTGAACACCTCCTCACTGAACACCTCCTCACTGAAAACCTCCTCACTGAACGTCTCCTCACTGAACGTCTCCTCGCTGAACTTCTCCTCGCTGAACACCTCCTTACTGAACTTCTCCTCACTGAACGTCTCCTCACTGAACTTCTCCTCACTGAACGTCTCCTCACTGAACGTCTCCTCACTGAACGTCTCCTCACTGAACACCTCCTTACTGAACATCTCCTCACTGAACCTCTCCTCACTGAACTTCTCCTCCTCGAACGTGTCCTCACTGAACGTCTCCTCACTGAACACCTCCTCACTGAACATCTCCTCACTGAACTTTTCCTCACTGAACTTCTCCTCACTGAACACCTCCTTACTGAACTTCTCCTCACTGAACACCTCCTCACTGAACTTCTCCTCACTGAACGTCTCCTCACTGAACTTCTCCTCGCTGAACACCTCCTTACTGAACTTCTCCTCACTGAACGTCTCCTCACTGAACTTCTCCTCACTGAACGTCTCCTCACTGAACTTCTCCTCGCTGAACACCTCCTTACTGAACTTCTCCTCACTGAACGTCTCCTCACTGAACTTCTCCTCACTGAACACCTCCTCACTGAAAACCTCCTCACTGAACGTCTCCTCACTGAACGTCTCCTCACTGAACGTCTCCTCACTGAACGTCTCCTTACTGAACTTCTCCTCACTGAACACCTCCTCACTGAACGTCTCCTCACTGAACTTCTCCTCACTGAACGTCTCCTCACTGAACTTCTCCTCACTGAACATCTCCTCACTGAACTTCTCCTCACTGAACGTCTCCTCACTGAACTTCTCCTCACTGAACGTCTCCTCACTGAACGTCTCCTCACTGAACTTCTCCTCACTGAACACCTCCTCACTGAACGTCTCCTCACTGAACACCTCCTCACTGAACACCTCCTCACTGAACACCTCCTCACTGAAAACCTCCTCACTGAACGTCTCCTCACTGAACGTCTCCTCGCTGAACTTCTCCTCACTGAACACCTCCTTACTGAACTTCTCCTCACTGAACTTCTCCTCACTGAACACCTCCTCACTGAACGTCTCCTCACTGAACACCTCCTCACTGAACACCTCCTCACTGAACACCTCCTCACTGAAAACCTCCTCACTGAACGTCTCCTCACTGAACGTCTCCTCGCTGAACTTCTCCTCGCTGAACACCTCCTTACTGAACTTCTCCTCACTGAACGTCTCCTCACTGAACTTCTCCTCACTGAACGTCTCCTCACTGAACGTCTCCTCACTGAACACCTCCTTACTGAACATCTCCTCACTGAACCTCTCCTCACTGAACTTCTCCTCCTCGAACGTGTCCTCACTGAACGTCTCCTCACTGAACACCTCCTCACTGAACATCTCCTCACTGAACTTTTCCTCACTGAACTTCTCCTCACTGAACACCTCCTTACTGAACTTCTCCTCACTGAACACCTCCTCACTGAACTTCTCCTCACTGAACGTCTCCTCACTGAACGTCTCCTCACTGAACTTCTCCTCGCTGAACACCTCCTTACTGAACTTCTCCTCACTGAACGTCTCCTCACTGAACTTCTCCTCACTGAACGTCTCCTCACTGAACTTCTCCTCGCTGAACACCTCCTTACTGAACTTCTCCTCACTGAACGTCTCCTCACTGAACTTCTCCTCACTGAACGTCTCCTCACTGGCTCAAAGATAAGTAAAACAGAAGCTTTCCTTTTCTGATCTTATCTTTCTTCAAACCCATATTCTTCCTCAGAGAACTGAAAGAAACCAGGATGCGGTTTTACCTGTCAGTGTGTTTCCTCCTTTATATGGCAGGTTTTTGACGGCATCAATTACAACATCTTTAGTGGTGAAGGCGTTCAGATGCCACTCAATCCTGGGATCTCCACTGTACTGGGCCAGACCTGAGCATTAAACAAATAATGTCAGAAAAACATCTCCAAAACCTCCAAACAAACACAATCCACACACCATCAAACAAACACCTCCAAACAATATCAAACAACCACCTCCACAACCTTTAAACACCATCAAACAAACACCTTCAAACAATATCAAACAACCACCTCCACAACCTTTAAACACCATCAAACAAACACCTTCAAACAATATCAAACAACCACCTCCACAACCTTCAAACACCATCAAACAAACACCTTCAAACAATATCAAACACCTCCAAACACCATTAAACAAACACCTCTAAACACAGTCACGAGGGCGTTAGCATTACCTATTCTGACTTTATCAATCCCAACATCAAAGGCATTGACCAGATTTTCCAGGAAGGTGCGAACCAGGCGAAAGTTTAACCTTCCGATGCTCCACGAGCCGTCGACCAGCACCACGATGTCCGCCACCGCCGGGATCGTACACACAAACTGCTCCGCTGGAGAGACATCTGAAGCACAATCAACAAACAAATCAACATAATTATAAACAACAATAATAACAATTTATTCATTAACAATAATAGGTGCATTGATAATATTTACTATATAAATCCGATGACTATCATTGTGCAGATTTTATTTGAAATTATTGTCATTTACATTAAACTGACAAACAAATAATCAAACAAACAAACAATTAAACACATTAAACACATTAAACACAAGCCTGGAAAATATAAACATCCAGCCTGCAGATTCAACTTGGGGCATTTCCCATTTCTGCACACACACACACACACGCACTCACACATGCACACACCCACACACGCACACACACACACATGCATACACACACTCACACCCACACACGCACACATGTGTTTAACGCGAGAGGTATTTATTTCTCCACACAAGTGCGAGTGTCTGCGAGCCACAGTGACCTCACATCCACACATCCTCAGTGACTGAGATTCAAACCTGAACATCAACCAACAAACAAACAGCTGCAGCTTCTTCAGGTACTGTACACGACCTCTCAGATCAGAGAGAGCCAATCAGATCACACATCTGAGCATTTCGGGAGAGCAGGATTTGTGGGTAAAAAGGTTCTGTAATTTAGATGCTACTGGGTTGGAAGGTTGTCCTGTCAATCGGGGGGGGGGGGGGGTCTTGTTCTGGTGGGAATGAACCAAGAGAAAGCATCACTGATCCACCATCGATTCCCTCTAATCCCTCAGAGCCTCCCATCCGAGAACACTCCCTGATTATAAACCCAAGGTCACAGGAAGCGGATTGGACGATATGAACATCATATCAGACCTCAGTGATCCCACCCCTGAGTTCTCACAGTTTAACCACTGATCCTGAAATCACTCCACTGCAGCTCAGCTCCGATAATTTCAACTTCAACTAAAACAATTCCAGAACCATCTACAGACATCTGTACTTAGAACCTGCCTCTGACCAAAGAGGGGAATACTGGACTGGTGTAGTGGGGAGGTGTAGCGGCGTGGTATACTGGACTGGTGTAGTGGGGAGGTGTAGCGGAGGGGTATAATAGGCTGGTGTAGTGGGGAGGTGTAGCGGCGTGGTATACTGGACTGGTGTAGTGTGGAGGTGTAGCGGAGTGGCATAATGGGCTGGTGTAGGGGAAGGTGTAGCGGAGTGGTATAATGGGCTGGTGTAGGGGGAGGTGTAGCGGCGTGGTATAATGGGCTGGTGTAGGGGGAGGTGTAGCGGAGTGGCATAATGGGCTGGTGTAGGGGAAGGTGTAGCGGAGTGGTATAATGGGCTGGTGTAGGGGGAGGTGTAGCGGCGTGGTATACTGGACTGGTGTAGTGTGGGGGTGTAGCGGAGTGGTATAATGGGCTGGTGTAGGGGGAGGTGTAGCGGAGTGGTATAATGGGCTGGTTTAGGGGGAGGTGTAGCAGAGTGGTATAATGGGCTGGTGTAGGGGGAGGTGTAGCGGCGTGGTATACTGGACTGGTGTAGTGTGGGGGTGTAGCGGAGTGGTATAATGGGCTGGTGTAGGGGGAGATGTAGCAGAGTGGTATAATGGGCTGGTGTAGGGGGAGGTGTAGCAGAGTGGTATAATGGGCTGGTGTAGGGGGAGGTGTAGCGGAGTGGTATAATGGGCTGGTGTAGGGGGAGGTGTAGCAGAGTGGTATAATGGGCTGGTGTAGGGGGAGGTGTAGCGGAGTGGTATAATGGGCTGGTGTAGGGGGAGGTGTAGCGGAGTGGTATAATGGGCTGGTGTAGGGGGAGGTGTAGCGGAGTGGTATAATGGGCTGGTGTAGTGTGGGGGTGTAGCAGAGTGGTATAATGGGCTGGTGTAGGGGGAGGTGTAGCAGAGTGGTATACTGGACTGGTGTAGGGGGAGGTGTAGCGGAGTGGTATAATGGTCTGGTGAAGTGTAACAGGAAGTTGTAGCGGAGCTGAAGGTGGTGCTGATGGGACGTAAAGAGTAGACGTCCTGTTTTTGAGACGTCCTCTGGTGGCGTCAGCAGAGTTGGGCTGCAGGAAGAAAAAATAGACAGGAGGTGAGAATAAGTGCTAGAGGTCCACTGACCTGTCTGATCTACACTGACTTTTCTGATCCACGCTGACCTGTCTGATCTACACTACTCTGTCTGATCTACACTACTCTGTCTGATCTACACTGCTCTGTCTAATCCACACTGACTTTTCTGATCCACGCTGACCTGTCTGATCTACACTACTCTGTCTGATCTACACTACTCTGTCTGATCTACACTGCTCTGTCTAATCCACACTGACTTTTCTGATCCACGCTGACCTGTCTGATCTACACTACTCTGTCTGATCTACACTACTCTGTCTGATCTACACTGCTCTGTCTAATCCACACTGACTTTTCTGATCCACGCTGACCTGTCTGATCTACACTGACCTGTCTGATCCACACTGACCTGGGTGTTCTACACTGACCTGGCTGATCTACACTGACCTGTCTGATCCACACTACTCTGTCTGATTTACACTGCTGTCTGATCCACACTGACATGTCTGATCCACACTGACCTTTTTTATACCTATACTGACCTGTCTGACCCACACTGCTCTGTCTGGTCCATACTGACCTGTCTGATCCATACTGACCTGTCTGATCTACACTGACCTGTCTGATTTACACTGCTGTCTGATCCACACTGCTGTCTGATCCACACTGACATGTCTGATCCACACTGACCTGTTTTATCTATACTGACCTGTCTGTCCCACACTGCTCTGTCTGATTTATACTGCTGTCTGATCCATGCTGACCTGTCTGATCTACACTGACCTGTGTGATCCACACTGACCTGTGTGATCTACACTGACCTGTGTGATCTACACTGACCTTGTCTGCGTCTAAATACAATACCACCTTTTCTCCCTTCTGAACTACAGGTGATGCAACACCCCCCCCCCCGCCCCCCCATCCCGAACTGATTCAGTGTTTCTAACTGAAGTGATTCACTTTTACAACCAGTGTGTTTCTAAAAACTCCACCAGAATCTGTCTGACACATGAAAACACACCCAGTAAACATCAATCACAGTTGAAGCTCCTCCCCTGCTGCTGTTTGTGCATATGGTAAACATTAGCATTAGCATAGCAAATCATGTGACCCCCACACAACCTCTAAAGAACCTGCCTACTTTTACAGGTACTGCCAAATGACAGGAAACAGCCACAGGTGTTTAAGCAGGACTGCGAGAACGGAGAAGGACCTTCTAAGTTCATTCCTTCTGTTAGCATCAGGCTTCACTCGGCTTCAGGCTGTTCTGAGACGTTTCAGGTTTGTTACAGAATTAGTTCAGATTTGTTCCGTTTCCTCAAAATCAGATCCTGTATTTCCCACTGATACCAGTCTGATCTTTGTGAAAGGGATCAGAGGCTTATCTGATCTAGACCGGGGATCTGCTGCTGGTTCTCAGAGCTGCTCCGAGGAGGAGGTGTGATAGTCAGAGGTGTGTTTACGTCCAGCTCTGTTCTGACAGGATCAGCTTACGGCTGTTCAGGAAAAGGAAACAGTGAAAGGTAGAATTAACCCACAGTCAGACACACAGAGAACGATCAGCAGAACAAAGGAGGCCTAATGTCAGACTGCAGGACGGAACCTCCTCCGGTTCTCTTCAGAGGTCAGCTGAGCTGCTGCTGTCTGTGATGAAAGAGAGGCTGCAGATTTACAGTGGCTAATAACTGACTGACCACAAACATCAAAGACAGGAAGAAACACATCACAAAGAACAATACACACATGTACACACACACACACACACAAACACACTCATACACACTCACACATTATTATTGACGTTACTGATGTTATTACCTTCAGCTTTAGAGCTCCAAAACAGTCCCAGTTTTTTAGGACCACAACCTGTATGGGAGTGTACGGACCCCTGCTTGAGAGTTTACAGTCCCCCTGCTTAGGAGTGTACGGAACATGACTGGAAGTGTACAGTGACAGAACTCCACCTGGGAGTGTGCAGAACTTCACCTGGGAGTGTGTGGACACCTGACTGGAAGTGGATGGTTCCACGCCTGGTGTCTGACTGAACACCTGAACGTAACAGAGAACCTGTAAACAACAACAGCAGGAACGGAAGAACCTGCAGCTGACAGGGTTCCGTCGCAGCAGACTGGGTTCTAAAGTTCCAGGAAAGCTCGCAGGCGGGACTCTGAACAGAAAGAGGTGAAGGAGCTGAGACTCGGGTCATCATGCAGCCACAGAACACACACACAATCACAGACTCACACACACAGGTGGAACCTCCTCAGATCACGGTGTCCGATTTCTAACAAGCAGGAAAAAGCAGCGCTCGGCCCGACAGTCCTCAGAGTCTTAAAGTCGCATCACTCCTGCATTCGGCACTCAAACACCCCCAGAACACCCAGAACCACGCTCAGAATATCAGCTCTAGTTGAACCCAGTGCTCCCCCCTCTCTAAGCAGCATCCCAGAGCCTCTCATTAAGCCGTGCGTTAGCGTATGCTAGGCAGAGTGAAGTGCTTAGAGCCGGTATTCCGATCTACAGCTGTGAAAACAGAGCGACGTTCCGACCCTTTGAAGGGATTTTCAGTGTCAACTCAAATCAGACCGCAGCCGACCAAACACTCTTATTATTCTGCTGCTACTGAGAAGATTATTCTCCACAGGCGGAGTGTGTGTGTGTGTGTGTGTGTGTAATACAGTGTAAGACTGAGGCACTGCAGTTTACACCACAGAGCATAATATTAGACATAAAGCCAGGAGCTCTGCAGCCCAGATCCCCATCCAGCAGGTGTTTAACCTCAGAGCTGGACTGATCCTCTGACCTCATGTTTCTTTTTGCCAGTTTTTAAAAACACAAATTTAATATAAAACCTCCCTCAGACTCTCTGTTATGAAACCAGCACCTCACCCCAGCTGTCCTAGGCCTTAATTACACACACACACACACACACACACTTTAAACACAATTCTGATGTTTGTATAAGGAGTGTTATAAGGCGTGTATTAGGTGAGTATAAGGAGTGTATAAGGTGTGTTATAAGGTGTGTATTAGGTGAATATCAGGCGTGTATAAGGTGTGTTGTAAGGTGAGTATATGGACAGTATAAGGTGTGTATAAAGTGTGTTGTAAGGTGTGTATAAGGTGTGTATAAGGTGAGTATAAGGTGAGTATAAGGTGTGTATAAGGTGTATAGGGTGTGTTATAAGGTGAGTATACGGTCAGTATAGGGTGTGTTATAAGGTGCGTATAAGGTGAGTATACGGTCAGTATAAGGTGTGTTATAAGGTGTGTATTAGGTGAATATCAGGCGTGTATAAGGTGTGTTGTAAGGTGAGTATATGGTCAGTATAAGGTGTGTTATAAGGTGAGTATAAGGTGTGTATAAGGCATGTTTAAGGTGTGTTATAAGGTGTGTATTAGGTGAATATCAGGCGTGTATAAGGTGTGTTATAAGGTGTGTATTAGGTGAATATCAGGCGTGTATAAGGTGTGTTATAAGGTGTGTATTAGGTGAGTATAAGGCGTGTATAAGGTGTGTTATAAGGTGTGTATTAGGTGAGTATAAGGCGTGTATAAGGTGTGGATAAGGCGTGTATTAGTGTTTAAGGGTAAACAGGTAGCTGGCCCTTTGGTGGACGCTGTTTCTGACTGACAGATAGAATCAGAGCAGCTGAGGAACTGAATGGTGTTCTAGCATTAGCAGCTAAGTGACACCAGCAGTGCTCTTGGGGGGGGGGGTGACGGTTCTGTGTTGACCATATGTCTGAGGGGGGATTAAACCAGAGCACAGCAGCACCACACATTAATCAGAACAACACACACAAACACACACACACTTGATCGGAGTGAGATTAGGAGGAACACGTCCAGCAGCGAGAGATCAGAGAATGTTAAACACACTCCCGGGTTGGAAAACTGAGCTCCATATAACACTAACACACACTTACAGTCCTTCCACTGAACCCAGTGTAACTCAGTACTGTAACAGACCTGCTTCACTACAACCCTTAACCAGCTCACCTGGAGCTGTGATTGGTCAGCATGATCGCAGTACACTGTAACACACACTGTGAGTGGTCACAGGGTCAGTACAGCGTTAATGTAAAAATCAATATCACAACAAAGCTGATAAATAACTGATAGATTACTGATAGATTATTAATAGATAACTAATAGATCACTGATAGATCACTGATATATTACTGATAGATTATTAATAGATAACTGATAGATCACTGATAGATCACTAATATATCACTGATAGATTACTGATAGATTACTGATAAATCACTGATAGATCACTGATAGATTATTGATAGATCACTGATAGATCACTGATAGATCACTGATAGATTACTGATAGATCACTGGTAGATCACTAATGGATCACTGATAGATTACTGATAGATCACTGATAGATTATTGATAGATCACTGATAGATCACTGATATATTACTGATAGATTATTAATAGATAACTGATAGATCACTGATAGATCACTAATATATCACTGATAGATTACTGATAGATTACTGATAAATCACTGGTAGATCACTGATAGATTATTGATAGATCACTGATAGATCACTGATAGATCACTGGTAGATCACTAATGGATCACTGATAGATTACTGATAGATCACTGATAGATTATTGATAGATCACTGATAGATCACTGATAGATTACTGATAGATCACTGATAGATTACTGATAGATTATTGATAGATCACTGATAGATCACTGATATATCACTGATAGATTACTGATAGATTACTGATAGATCACTGGTAGATCACTGGTAGATTATTGATAGATCACTGATAGATTACTGATAGATCACTGGTAGATCACTGGTAGATCACTGGTAGATCACTGGTAGATCACTGATAGATTACTGATAGATCACTGGTAGATCACTGATAGATTACTGATAGATCACTGATAGATCACTGACTGGTGAGATTTGTCTTCTACAACATAAAGAACACACATTTTAAACCTGACCCTCATGTGATAAACTGACCAGAGGCTCATTAGATTACAGTAATTCCTCTGTGGCGCCTCCTGACCCACCCCCTAAAATGATCATGCCCTCCAGTGTCCTGTCCTTTGACAGATGGGGGTCAGTAAAGCCATTATCATATTTTCATAATCAGCATCTTATTTTTATTGACTGATCACTGCAGCTCCTCAGAACGTGAATCAGTGATGCAGCAGCTTCTCTGAAGAGCTGATAGTGGGAGCATGAAGACTGAGAGAACTTCAATAATCAACTGAGGAAAACTCAGTGATTTAGAAAAGAACTCTTTGTTGAGCTCAGTCTGAGAACCTGCACCTTCAGACAGCTTTTTACTCTCATTCTGTTTGGGCTCAGTCCCAGGAGAGACACATCAAAGGAAAGTCTGATCTTGTGATAGCTCACACACACACACACACACACACACACACACACACAGTTGGACAAAGCCACTGTAATGTGGGAGACTGGGAAAATGTAGGAAAATGTGTATCTGGTCAGATGGAAGATCAACATCCAGCTTGTTTCTGCACATTCGTCACCTGTTAGTGTTTACTGATGATCTTTACACCACTACAATATGCAAATGAGCCTCTGTGCCACTGCCATCACTGTGAATTCTCGCAGGGCTCTGTATTGTCCCCGGGCAGCTCCCACCAACAACGGCTGGTGTGACCACACCGTCCCATTAATTACGGCACTCAGATGAGGGTAAAAGCAGCTGCTGTTTTTTCACCACTTCCTGAAGGAAGTCCAGCTCCAAAAGCCACCTCACACAGACACTTCCCAAATTACAGACCGCCTGCAGAACCAGCTCTCACCTCTACTGACCCGCCGTAATTTTCTCCTGCACAGCTTTAAACCACAGTTCACCACTATTCTGAAATGTTCCATTGAGATGTTGAACGACACTAGGAATGGCAGACACACTGTGCAGTGCACTATTCCTGTAACACAGCTTGAGTGTGCGTTGTCATTTACAGTCTCTAACGTCTAACCCAGCAGCGTTCCTCAGGATAAACTGCAGTAACGAGTCCGAGGAGAAGAAGGATGAGCTGGCTGTGAGGAATAAAGGAAGAGAAGAAATGTGAGAGAGAGTCTGTTTGATTTACCTCCGGATGTCTGTGGGGTGTCCTCTGTAGGCGTGCTGTCTTTCAGTCTCTGCGGCTGCGCGTCCTCGCCATCGAACTCCCAGTTCGCCGCTGCAGCGACACGACAGCGAAAAAACTTTAACTTCAGTGTTTCTGCAGATCACCTCAAAGAGCCCAAATTACCCCCAAACTGATGTTCCCCAACCATTTAACATACATCAGTTTAGCCCCGCCCATTTAGTGTACATCAGTTTAGCACCCCCCATTTGCACACATCCCTGTGCTGAACAGGTGAGGTGTCAGACGTGGACTCTTTAAATAAACTGAAGAGAAACAGGTGATTAACCTTAATTCTACGTGGAGCAGCACAGGTGGAGGTAAACAGAAGGCTGCTGAGAATATGCTGTAGAAAGTTTACGTACCTGCCCAGTTCCCCTGAAGAGCCCTGCTCTGCTGGTTTCCACTCACAGCTATGACCTTCACTGAGAACTCCTTCGTGGGATTGAAGTCATTTATTATTGCCTTGTTCTCACCCTTCCCGATTCGGAGCTCATTCCACTTCCCACCTGGATCCAACACAAATCAGTGACAGACGGCTGATTAGTATGAGCCTCGACTTCCTATTAATGTTAACAAAGCCATCAAATCTCCTCCTCATCCAAACTGCTGAGGCTCAATGTCAACCAGGTGGTGTGGAAGCAATCTGCTAGCAGGACGTCCCGCAGTGAGGGCTCTGAGCAGACATCTGGAGTTCATATCATATTCAAGTGTGTTCTACCTAACTCAACCATATCAACCCTGACCTTAACCTCCTACCCTAACCCTAACCCTGACATTAACACTAACCTTAATCTTAACCCCACCTCTTACCTTAGCCTTAACCAATCAGGGATTACCTTCTCACACTAAAACTCGGCATGTGATTGGTTGTCTTGTATCTCTGTCACACATCCTCGTCTGTGACAATCAAGCACTAAACTGTTTCGGACTCTTTGGAGGATCTCCGGTCTGCATCCTAATTCTCCATCTGATCAGATTTATTGATTTGTTTAAGCTGTTTGTGTTTATCACACTTCTGACATCATAGAAAGCGGCAATATGCAAATGAGCCTCCATCTGCTAAACTCTGTCCGAAACCCAGCCAACCTCCTGCACTCGTATTATCCTTCAATGATCCTGATTAAAGCTCTCTGGCCCCTGATCGGTCCGGGTGTAGCGGCGCTGGCCCAGCGGCCGGCGGCAGCGTGATTGGGGTTATCGAGGGGCAGATAGCTTCAGAGCTGAAGTTATCCTGATGACTCTGCACCTCTTTAGGAGAAGTGAAAGAAAAGTGCTGCAGACAGCAGAGTGTCACCTGATGTAGCACCTGCTGAGAGAACATCAAAGCATTCAGATTCTGCTTTGTTTAAATGAAGCTGGGAGTGATCCAAAGAACAGCGGAGCTAAATCACTCGCTCTCTGCTCGCGCTACAGCCACTAGGCTTTCCAGGGAATTGGACCAGATTATTCAACCGCCCATTCAGTGTAGCAGAAAAGCTCTCTAAGAAATGTGCTGTTCACCACATGTCCAAAAGTAAGCGGACACCTGTGTTGAACACCTTAAAAAAGCTCAACTAACTCAGTAGAAGAGCTGTCCGGATACTTTTACCTCAGTGTAAAAATACAATGCGCAATACCCCCCCCCCCCACCCACCACACACACACGTGCACTTAAGGGTCAATTTGCAATTATCTGTAAATAATCTGTAAATAATATTGTATTTTTTGTCCGGGGTTTATTTTGTGTGTATATATATATATATATATAATTTATCTACGTGGAACTAATAATGGATTATTATATTTTATCTTATGCAGTGTACCTCACACTGCTCACCCTCACACTACTCACCCCCATTACTCACCCCCACACTGCTCACCCCCACACTGCTCACCCTCACACTACTCACCCCCATTACTCACCCCCACACTGCTTACCCCCACACTGCTCACCCTCACTCTACTCACCCCCACACTGCTCACCCTCACTCTACTCACCCCCACACTGCTCACCCTCACACTACTCACCCCCACACTGCTCACCCCCACACTGCTCACCCTCACACTACTCACACCCCATTACTCACCCCCACACTGCTCACCCTCACTCTACTCACCCCCACACTGCTCACCCTCACACTACTCACCCCCACACTGCTTACCCCCACACTGCTCACCCTCACTCTACTCACCCCCACACTGCTCACCCTCACTCTACTCACCCCCACACTGCTCACCCTCACACTACTCACCCCCACACTGCTCACCCCCACACTGCTCACCCTCACACTACTCACACCCCATTACTCACCCCCACACTGCTCACCCCCACACTGCTCACCCTCACTCTACTCACCCCCACACTGCTCACCCCCACACTGCTCACCCTCACACTACTCACCCCCATTACTCACCCCCACACTGCTCACCCCCACACTGCTCACCCTCACACTACTCACCCCCATTACTCACCCCCACACTGCTTACCCCCACACTGCTCACCCTCACTCTACTCACCCCCACACTGCTCACCCTCACTCTACTCACCCCCACACTGCTCACCCTCACACTACTCACCCCCACACTGCTCACCCTCACACTACTCACACCCCATTACTCACCCCCACACTGCTCACCCTCACTCTACTCACCCCCACACTGCTCACCCTCACACTACTCACCCCCACACTGCTTACCCCCACACTGCTCACCCTCACTCTACTCACCCCCACACTGCTCACCCTCACTCTACTCACCCCCACACTGCTCACCCTCACACTACTCACCCCCACACTGCTCACCCCCACACTGCTCACCCCCACACTGCTCACCCCCACACTGCTCACCCTCACTCTACTCACCCCCACACTGCTCACCCCCACACTGCTCATCCTCACACTACTCACATCCTATTACTCACCCCCACACTGCTCACCCTCACACTACTCACCCCCACACTGCTCACCCTCACTCTACTCACCCCCATTACTCACCCCCACACTGCTTATCCTCACACTACTCACATCCTATTACTCACCCCCACACTGCTCACCCTCACACTACTCACCCCCATTACTCACCCCCACGCTGCTCACTCTCACACTACTCACCCCATTACTCACCCCCACGCTGCTCACCCTCACTCTACTCACCCCCCATTACTCACCCACACTCTACTCACCCCCCATTACTCACCCCCACACTGCTCACCCCCACACTGCTCATCCTCACACTACTCACCCCATTACTCACCCCCACGCTGCTCACTCTCACACTACTCACCCCCATTACTCACCCCCACACTGCTCACCCTCACACTACTCACCCCCATTACTGACCCCACACTGCTAACCCCCACACTGCTCATCCTCACACTCCTGCACCTCACACTACTCGCCCTCACACTACTCTCCCCCACATTACTCACCCTCACACTACTCACCCCACTCTGCTCATCCCTCACATTGCTAACCCCCACACTGCTCCCCCCCACACTCCTGCACCTTACACTACTCACCCTCACACTACTCACCCCCACACTGCTCACTCTCACACTGCTAACTTCCACACTGCTCACCCCCACACTGCTCACTCTCACACTGCTAACCCCCACACTGCTCACGTTCACACTGCTAACCCCCACACTGCTCACCCCTACACTCCTGCACCTCACACTGCTCACCCCCACACACCTGCAGTGACCTCTGTTCAGCTTCTGGTCGACACTGAAGGCTAAGAGTTCCCCTTTAAAGTTTTACCCTGGAGTTACGAGGCTAATGTAGCTGCCAAGCAAAAGAAGCTTATGTACACCAATCAGCACAGTGCTCAATCTCCTCCTCAATCCGTGTGAAGGAGTCGAGTCTCTAACAGACTAAAAACTACTTTAGCTTGTGTTTCTAGATAACAGAGAAGCACCGGATCAGTTTGATTGACTGATGGGGGTGAAAGTAACGATGAGTGATTTTTGATTGAACTGTCACCTTAGAGAGTTTCTGCAGCTCAGTGAGACTTAAACCCCACCTTCCCTCCTCCAACCCTGCCACCATCTCTTTAACACCTCCCTCCTCCTGCAGCGAGAGGGTGGTCTGATTAAACCGCTCCTCGCTCACAGGCAGAGTAAAGGCTGCGCTTCGCTGGGCTAAACAGGCTGAAGAAGGACGGACACTCTGTGCTCCGGAATGTTCTGGAATGCTCTCTGCATGTCTGTACACGGCTCCCTGTCTTTAACACAGGGGTGAGCTCACAGGCCTGAGTGGCTACTAAAGGTCCCCAGAGAGCCTCGGTCAGTCAGAGGTTAGGTCTGTGTCCATGATATCCTGAGCTAAACCTAAGCCTAACCCCAGCCCGCTGTTAGAGACAGACTGGGAAACACTTCCAAACTAATTCCTCCCCTCGAAGATCAGTTACACTCAAACTTGCTAATAGACGTTTATAGAGTCTGTAAACAACAGCACTCAAAACCTCGCTCTTAGCTGCTTTCAGTAGTGAGATAATTGTGCAGTTTTAATGAACAAACTGTCACTATAACAATGTCATTAAATAATCATGTGACTCATGTTACTAAGTATGAACATATAAATATATCAGCACATGGCTCATTAAACATAAAATCAGTAAATAATTAATAATGAATAAACTCTTTACCTGGAACGCTGTTGTAAATAAATCTATAGCCGTCAATTTCCCCCTTCGGCTCTTTCCAGGATACGTGCAACTGGCTTGGACCCAAAACTTTAAAGCGTAATCTCCGTGGAGCTGCAACTGAGACAGAACAGTGAAAAAGATATGTTTACCATTTCTATTAGCTTGTAAATGATCTGTAATCTGTAAAATCCAATCTGCACTCTGTTATTTCTGATTTCTAATCTATAAAGCAAACACTTGAGACTGGCACTCTCATTCCACGCCCACCTACAAAACCAGCCACATTCTCAATCTCAGTTTAAAGTGTAGTTATTTTCATGTGCCCTGCCTTGAGCCTCATTCAGAATCCAGTCAGAGCTAAAATACTCCCTACAACTTCAACCTGAATGGGTGGCGCTTAATAGGTGGCGTTAAAGTGCTGTATGCTAAATGGGCAGAGCTAAAGTGCTGTAGACTGTATGGGCAGAGTTACCCACTGTATGCTGAATGGGAGGATTTAGACTGCTGTTGGCTCAATGGGCAGGTCAAAGCTGCTGTACACTGAATGGGTGGAGCTACACTGCTGTTGGCTCAATGGTTGGAGTGATCCAATTTTGATTTAGGCTTTTTACAGTTAGTAATGGTCAGTAGTGGTCAGTAAAGGTGAATATTTAGAAAGTGTAGATTAGAGAATGTGGCTTTTTAAACCCAGATTAGAAACCACACTACTCTGCTGTAGGCAGGGATGGGTACAGTTTCTGATCTACCTGTAACTCTCGGTTCCAATTAGAAACCAGCACCACTCACTTCCTAAAATACAGAACTGCCGATTAAAGGGGTCCAGAAGAAACTAACAGGGCTCTCACTGAGAGACTCTATTTTCTCCCATTTATTGATTTAACATCATTTCTCTCCTCCGAGAAGCTTCAGTTCTCAGCATTGTGGAAAGATCAGGCAGTAGCCCAAACATCAATACCCATCCCTAACTACTGCTCTAGTGCACAAGAGAGAAGCGCTCTGAAAAGGAACCAGCAGCACAGACATCGTTCACAGTAAGAGTGGGAGATACAGCGGATATTTATCATAGCTAGAGAAAGTAAAAATACACCCCAGGATTTTGGTCCAACTGCCTGGGCAGCTCTGCTGCAGCTTAGCCGGGCCTGAATTTTTCATCTCTTCTTGAAGCCATTTTAATTTTATTTGAAAAATATTTCACAATATTTTTCATTTCTGAACACTGTAAGTTTGTAAACAAACAAAATACACCAGCTGAACATCAGAGCTACATTAACCACTCCTTATATATGCACTTAACTCAGTAACCGACCAATCAGCTGCCGGTTATACCGTTAATGTTCGCTGGTAGTTGTTGTTGTTTACAGACTTTCTCTAAGTACTGTTGTTTACGCAGGTGGTCAGTGTAGGTGGTATCAGTACTGGAATGATCACAGTCATCACTGCTACGCATCTCATTGCAACGTGTGTCCTAGAGAGAGCTGAGTAAAGGCTGTGAGCCATAACAGGACTAATTCCTCCATACTTCCCACATCTGCTAAGGCGAGAGAGGGGTAGTAGTGCACTAATTGTAAACGTGGAAAGGTAAGACGTTTGAAGAAGAAAGTGAAGTTAGACTCGAGCACCATTCTCCACTATCCAGAAGTGAAAACTACGACAACAAGAAACAAAAAAGTGCTCCAAGTTTACCAACCTGACGTTGAGGATTGGATTTCTGTGGCTTCTCAGGAGCTCGTCCAGAGTGTACACTCAGAACAGAACCTCTCAGACTCAGCCTTTAGCAAACTGAACTGTGTTGGGGTTAGGTTTAGAAATCCCTGCTGAATTCTTTTGAAGGTACTAAAATCCCAGAACCTGCCTGGTTCTACCACTGATAATGAAGAGAACTGAGGGCAGGTGAAAATACCCTACTATAAAAAACTGAATTGAAAGGTTCTTAAAGGAAGTGTGCCGGGTTAGGGAGTGATCTGGAGTGTGTTGGGTTAGGGAGTGATCTGGAGTGTGCTGGGTTAGGGAGTGATCTGAAGTGTGCTGGGTTAGGGAGTGTGCAGGAGTGTGCTGGGTTAGAGAGTGTTCTGGAGTGTGCTGGGTTAGGGAGTGATCTGGAGTGTGTTGGGTTAGGGAGTGATCTGAAGTGTGCTGGGTTAGGGAGTGTTCTGGAGTGTACTGGGCTGGGGAGTGATCTGGATTGTGTTGGGTTAGGGAGTGATCTGAAGTGTGCTGGGTTAGGGAGTGTTCTGGAGTGTACTGGGCTGGGGAGTGATCTGGATTGTGTTGGGTTAGGGAGTGATCTGAAGTGTGCTGGGTTAGGGAGTGACCTGAAGTGTGCTGGGTTAGGGAGTGTTCTGGAGTGTGCTGAGTTAGGGAGTGATCTGGAGTGTGCTGGGTTAGGGAGTGATCTGGAGTGTGTTGGGTTAGGGAGTGATCTGTTGTGTTTTGGGTTAGGGAGTGATCTGGAGTGTGCTGGGAAAGGGGACAGTGTGGTGTTTAATGGGAAAGGGCAGCATATACAGCATGGGGTTGGGGCTGCGGTGCGAGCAGGGGGCTGCGGTGCGAGGGGGGGTCCTGTATCTGTGTGTATTAAAGACGCAAAGCAGCAAATCCCAGCAGTCTTTGATGTGGTTTATCTTTCATCCATTTGAAGACACTTCCACTGAGACACGCCTCCTCCAAATCCGCCCAGCTGCCTTTTATCAGCACTCTTCCGCTCACTCACCTGACAGACCCTCCGCACCTCCGCTCCACCTGTATTATCTTATACCAACATGGAAATCCCTGCTGGAGGAATTAGGATATTAACACCTGCAGGAGAAGGAAATGCTGGGAATGTTCTCTGCCAAGCAGTCAACATTTTTAATGGGATGCAAAATCCCACAAATCTGCACTGTGTGGGAAATACAGGGGGGTCAGAGCAGGAGGATTGAAGACATTCCCGGTTTTCCCCAGAACATCCAGAAGGAGATTAACCTATTTCTACTGAAACGTATAAAATCACAGTACCTACATTTAGAGCGTTATTAATTATTATTCACCCTAATGAGAGACTGTAGCTCCGCCTCCTCAGTGTATATCACAATACCTACATTTAGAGCGTTATTAATATTCACCCTAATGAAAGACTGTAGCTCCGCCCCCTCAGTGTATATCACAACACTCTCACTGTTCACACACTGATTCAGTGTTCGTTACTGTATTAAAGGGAAATGCCTCAGATGAATCTGCATCACAGCAAAGATGGATGACAGAAAGGTCATTAAGGTGCACCTACTATGACCGCCTGTCTCCCCGAAGACCTGCAGATCCACGAAAACCACCAGCATCCAAAACCACCTCATCCTTAACCCAGGAACCTGCAGAGAGAGAGAGAGAGATAATGAGAGAGTGAGAGATAATGAGAGAGAGAGAGACAGAGAGAGAGGGAGACAGAGAGAGAGAGAGAGAATGAGAGAGAGAGATAATGAGAGCGAGAGAGAGAATGAGAGAGAGAGAGATAATGAGAGAGAGAGATAATGAGAGAGAGAGAGACAGAGAGAGAGGGAGACAGAGAGAGAGAGAGAATGAGAGAGAGAATGAGAGAGAGAGATAATGAGAGCGAGATAATGAGAGCGAGAGAGAGAATGAGAGAGAGAGAGATAATGAGAGAGAGAGATAATGAGAGAGAGAGAATGAGAGAAAGATAATGAGAGAGAGAGAGAATGAGAGAGAGGGAGAGAGAGAGAATGAGAGAGAGAGATAATGAGAGAGAGAGGGAGAATGAGAGAGAGAGAGAATGAGAGAGAGAGATAATGAGACAGAGAGAGAGAATGAGACAGAGAGAGAGAGAATGAGAGAGAGAGAGATAATGAGACAGAGAGAGAGAGAATGAGAGAGAGAGAGATAATGAGACAGAGAGAGAGAGAGAATGAGAGAGAGATAATGAGACAGAGAGAGAGAGAGAGATAATGAGACAGAGAGAGAGAGAGAGAGATAATGAGACAGAGAGAGAGAGAGAGATAATGAGAGAGAGAATGAGAGAGAGAATGAGAGAGAGAGAGAGAAAGAGAGAGAGAGAATGAGAGAGAGAGATAATGAGACAGAGAGAGAGAGAGAGAGAGATAATGAGACAGAGAGAGATAATGAGACAGAGAGAGAGAGAAAGAGAATGAGAGAGAGAGATAATGAGACAGAGAGAGAGAGAGAGAGAGAGATAATGAGACAGAGAGAGAGAGAAAGAGAATGAGAGAGAGAGAGAGAGAGAGATAATGAGTGGGGGGGGGGGTGGCATTATGTACAGGATGAAGCCTGGAGGGGATTTCACTCAGGAGGAGGAGGGGACTGGGACAGTGAATGGGGGTGAGGGAGAGGGGGACAGGGTACAGAAGGGTGGGTCAGAAACACTGAGGACTTTGTTGAGTTCTGATGGACAGGCCTGTGAGAAGCACTTCCTGACTGCTGTTGTTCTTCATGAGAAAAGCAGAACGATTCTAACTCTGATCTGCAGCTTCACTAAAGAGCTTCTCCGGTTCTCATCAAGAACTTCACAGACTCTAGATCACCATGGCGATTATCAAACTTTACTACCTGAGTTTTAGAAACACCAACTGCAGAAGTTTATGGTTCTTCTTAATCACACAGAACATCCACTTAGAACCGCAACCATCGCAACCAACTTTTCCTCCCTTCCATTTTAGTCCCTCAGCTCAGCTCCTGAAACCTCCGCAAGCCACAGGCAGGCAAACAGACCCTGATCTCCCAGAAAGCTCAGTCCCACTCTTTATTAGAGCCATTTAAACACAGAACCAGAACCAGAACCAGAACCTGACCCTGAAACTGGACACAACAGTACTGAGTAAAGATCAGCTGACAGTGTGAACAGCTCACACACCCCTACACTGTTCACTGTTCCAGCACTCAGACACACATTCAGATTCAGACACAATACTAACACACACCTTCATCATCATCATCATCATCATCTTCATCATCATATAAACACAGTCAGTAAATATAAACAGAAACAGGCTCAGTCTGAGGAGAGGTCTCAGGAGAGGTTGAGGTGGATGAGGAGATGGAGCTCACCTGCTTCACCATCAGCTGATAAACACACAAACGCTCGCGCTGCTGTTCATTTACACACTGTCTTCATCTGGCTGCAGCTCTGCCAGAGAGAGAGAGAGAGAGAGAGAGAGAGAGAGAGAGAGAGAGAGAGAGATACAGAGAGAGAGAGACAGAGAGAGAGAGAGAGAGAGATACAGAGAGAGATACAGAGAGAGAGAGACAGAGAGAGAGAGAGAGAGAGATACAGAGAGAGATACAGAGAGAGAGAGAGAGAGAGAGATACAGAGAGAGATACAGAGAGAGAGATACAGAGAGAGAGAGCGTGTCTGCGATATGTCCTCGCGCGCTCGGTCCTGCCTCAGTCCTCTTGAGCCTCGCGGTGTAAAACCCATACAGATTCCCCGCGCGACCAATCGCAGTGACGAGAAAGCCTGAACTCTCTCTGATCCCGCCCTCGCGCGACTTCACTGCGATTAAAGATGCAAAGGAGAATGAATCTCAGATCAGCTCCGGAACCGAACCACCCCGAGACCACCACTGCTGCTGGGTTGGAGTTCAGTGGTTCAGTTCGCTGTGTTTAACTGTGGAACCCTGGTCATGCTGCCATTCAGCTGAAAACATCTGGGACTGATTGTTGTAAGGTTCTACCTGCAGGACTGTGAGGAGATCTCATGAGCTCAGACCCCAGCTGCCTGTGAAACAGTTCCTCTAGACCCCTGATATGTAATAACCTTCATATTACACAGTTATAAACCCGCTCGGCTTTACTGTTCTGTACAATCATCATCCTTCTGCTTCAAAAACGTCACTCTGTCAGAACAGTATTAATATTCAGAAATATTCATCATTTTGCCAACAGGAGCAACAACTGACCATTTTACCTTTATGTTACAAACTGTGTTCATTTGTATTTTGAGCAGGTGTCCCAATATTTTTGGACACACTTCTTTATAATGTGGAAATACTGTGAAACTGAGATTACTGGAAATCCTAAACCTGAATCTGGTGAAGATGGACCAGCGCCACTTAATAAAGTTTCCTGTTCAAATCCTCGTTCAACGTTACCCAGCAGTCCCTGGGAGAAGAAATGACACAAAGCCCCAGGAGGGAGGAGGTTCTGCACTCAGAATGAACCTTTACCGCACCGTGCTGATAGATGAATAATGCAGATGACCGTTTGAGAGGCGTGAGAGTTGATGTCGCGCTGCCAGATGGTCCTCAGTGACTGTCCTCCAAGAAGCTAAAATGAAAATGCCACTGAAAGCAGAAGACAAGATAATGAAGGCTCTCGCACTTCTCATACAGAACGTGCCTAGAACCAAGAAACAGTGGCAATAACATCAGCTGCAGTGGTTCTAGATAGACAGTGGATATCAACCGTTTAAACCCAAACCGTGAAACCCAAACTGTTACAGAGCAGTTTTTACACCTTTAGAGATCTTTATTAAATATGATGTAAATAATGAAAAAGGAAAAGATGAGCATCAGTTGACGGATGTGATTCTCCTCCTGTTGCATCACTCATCACCTGTAGCTGAATGTTGTTCCTCACAAACAATCCAAATACATACTGTAGATCACTCCTCTCACTCTGGAGTGATTTACTGTAGATCACTCCTCTCACTCTGGAGCTGCTCTACTGTAGATCACTCCTCTCACTCTGGAGCTGCTTTACTGTAGATCACTCCTCTCACTCTGGAGTGATTTACTGTAGATCACTCCTCTCACTCTGGAGCTGCTCTACTATAGATCACTCCTCTCACTCTGGAGCTGCTTTACTGTAGATCACTCCTCTTACTCTGGAGCTGCTTTACTGTAGACCACTCCTCTCACTCTGGAGCTGCTCTACTGTAGATCACTCCTCTCACTCTGGAGCTGCTTTACTGTAGATCACTCCTCTCACTCTGGAGTGATTTACTGTAGATCACTCCTCTCACTCTGGAGCTGCTTTACTGTAGATCACTTCTCTCACTCTGGAGCTGCTCTACTATAGATCACTCCTCTCACTCTGGAGCTGCTTTACTGTAGATCACTCCTCTTACTCTGGAACTGTTTTACTGTAGATCACTCCACTCACTCTGGAGCTGCTTTACTGTAGATCACTCCTCTTACTCTGGAACTGTTTTACTGTAGATCACTCCTCTCACTCTGGAGCTGCTCTACTATAGATCACTCCTCTCACTCTGGAGTTGATTTACTGTAGATCACTCCTCTCACTCTGGAGTGATTTACTATAGATCACTCCTCTCACTCTGGAGTGATTTACTGTAGTGTTTTATTTTACACCAAATGAGAAGGTCAGAGTCCAACACACTTCAGCTCCTGTGCTGAGAGATGCTGGATGGACTAGGTTCCATCATGGTTCTAGAGGGAATTAAATAGGAATAGGGTTCTGTAAGAACTTCTGGTTCCTGTTAGGTTTGTTTTTTTGTGTTGTTTCAAGTCCAGGTGACACCTGGTTCCAGCACTGAGATGCTGAAGCCGCATGCGTTCCCACTCGTTAGAAGCTCTATTCCCAAATGACAAGCCAGGCTATAATGAAGGATTGTGGGTAATCAGGGGCTTCATTCAGCAGCTCGAAAGGAAGCACACATCACTCAGAGTCTTCAAACTGAGCGTGGGATAGACATGGGAACAAGTGCGCGCACACACACACACACACACACACACACACATTCACACACCTTTAACCTCAGCAACTAAAATATCAGTATTTGCCTTTTTTGGTTTTTGACTACTAAGAAATATTTGCGTAAGGCTTGTGACGTCCTACAGTCACACACTGCGTCTCTTTTGGCATCATTCCAAACCAAAATCATTTCTTTAAAGGGATGCCCTAGAAAAGCTCACCTTGGTTCCCTAAAGAACCTTTCAGTTGTTTTTTAAAGAGACCCTCCAACACTGCAGAGACCCCCCAACACTGCTTATACACCACATAGACCATCCCAACACTGCTCATACATTGCAGAGACCCTCCCTACACTGCTCCTATATTTTAGAGACCCTCCTACACTGCAGAGACTAATACTGTTTCCCCTCAATACTGCTCCAACACTGGAGAGACCCTCTAAATTTGCTCTTGCAGTGTGGAGCCCCTTCAACACTGGAGAGCCCCTTCAATACTGCTCCTGAACTGAACAGACCCTCCAATACAGCAGAAACACTGCAGACACCCTCCAATACTTAAAAAAAACCCAACACTGCAGAGACCCTTCAGTACTGCTCCTGCACTGCAGAGGTGGAGGTAAATGGGCCAGAGATAATGCAAACCAGAGACTGAAGGTTAAATGGTTTAGTGATCTTATTCTAAATTCCTTTTCATTTTAAAACTAAAAACTCCTCCAATCAAAAATGTTTACTTTGCACTGCTAAAAATACAGATGGACACCTGGTCTAGGAAAAAGAATGACACAATGATTTCATCACAGGGTAGTTCTCATTCTCACTATATTTACTTATTTTAAGTAAATTCAAGTAAAGTAAAGTAAAGTAAAGTGCCAGATACTGTTAACAAACATAATCTACCATTATAAAAATTAGAAAAGCTCTTATAATGTTGTGACAGTAATCTTATAATAAGAAAATAAGATGCACTACATTTATGATCCCTCACTTGACAAGTTTTGTTTTTTAACAGTGAACACAGATCAAGTAAATTATCCAAAACAGTTAGCTTCAAATTGCAACTTTGTTAAATCATATTTAATGTGGTTCATAATTGAGCACATCAAGCATTGTACTGACCTCTAGTGGTAAAAAGTGAACCACTCCCTGTAAAGTAGCTACTAAACTTTAGCTTATGGATAACTGTAGTTAAAACCACCAGGCCTGGCTGCTGTGCTGAAAACAGTCCACAACCAAAACAACATCCGGACAACACTGGCCCTCTGAAGCTGAACAATGATGGACTGGGTGGAGTGAGTTTGATCAATTTTGCAGCAACTACTGTCAGGTTGTGGTCTTGTGCTGTCAGCTACTGTCCAGGTAAAAGAAAGGAGGCAGGTTAAAGAAGGTAAGGTTAGCTGAGGAAAAGCTATGGTTAACTGTTCTTGTTCAGTGGTGACTTATATGACTCAAATTCAGAAGTAGGTGCATATGGCAGATACAACATGCCAAAAAGGTACTGAAAAAGAATTAGTTTGTCTGAGTTTGGTCTTAGTTTGCTCTAGTCTCTATTAGGGTTAGACTGAACTAAAGATATTTTGAATTAAGGTTTGACACTAGGATTAGGAATATAGTTAAGGTTAGGCTTTAAGGTTATGGTTAGACAGATCTGGGTGATAATTTCAATAAGAATTAGACAAACAGATATTAGAGTTAGAAATAGGAGATATTTCCAATTAGGGTTATACAAAATTGGAATTAGGGTTAGGGTCACTAGGGCTAGAAATAGATAGGGTCATTAGGAATTGGGTAACTACAGCTGGGGTCCAAAGTTGTCAAAAGTATTTACATGTATTACTCAGGTATAAGTGGAGATCCTAGGGTTTAAAAAATGCCCATTGAAAATGAAGCATTTCAGTAATATCAGCTCTATTAAAGGAGCGTCTCTGTGCTCTACTGAGCATCAACATGAGCTTCATGGAGGAAAATATGAGGAGTCGTTGTCTAGAAGTTTTGTAAAGCTGCAGAAAGTCAGACTTCAGAGGCGTGTGATCAATAAGCTTTATTGGAGTGTAAATGTGGGGCTCAGTCGGGACGTTTCACCGCAGCTCTCTTGAGTCTCTGCCACGGACACAGTCTTCATACTAGACTACAGACGTCTGCTGTGAGCTCGCTGGAGAGGGACGGGACGTGTGCACGTGTGATGGATCTCTTATAAACCAATAGGGAGTCAGAATGGTGTCTGTTTATACTTCTCATCCAATCAGGATCAGACTCACACTTTCTGGATGGAGAGATTTATCTGGAGAGGGTTTTTTTTTCATTTATGAAAACAATATAAACTATGAATGAAAACAAATGTAAATCAAAAACGCGGCTGTTTTTAAAATGTAAGGAGTAGAAGTCAAAAGTCGTCTGAAAAATAATTACTCCAGTAAAGTATAGATAACCCAGGTAATCTATACTTAAGGTAACAAAGTATTTGTACTTCATTACTTGACTCCTCTGTTGGGGTCATTGGGGCTATAGCCACTGGAGTTAGGGTTCAGTAGGGGTAGGTTCATAAGGGTTATGTTTAGGGTCAGTACACTTAGGGTATATAGGGTGTGGATTACTACAGCTAATGCCAATATGGCTAGGGCCTATTTAGGGTGTTAAGAAGGAAGGATTAGGGAGAACGGGTTATCATAAACTAAGTAATTTTTCTAGGAAATAATTTCAGACAATTTTTATCACACATTTTATTTTTTTACATGGAAATAAACAGTACTGTTTAGCACTTATAAAACATTACTATAATAATATTACTTTATCGCACATATCTCAATGTAGTCTGTGGTGAACATAATAAAACAAACCAGTACAAAAGGTTTGTTTTGTACCAATACTGACAAAAGTAAAATCTATTTTTCTACTGACCGTAAAGTCTTAACATAACTTGAACTGTAGAGCTTTCAAATGCAGTTCTTGGCAGATAGCTTTACTGTTAGAGTTACTGTTAAAGTTAACTGTTACCATGAAATATTCAAATGTAAAGTCCTTATTCTGTCCAAGGTTCATTTATGTAAATTACTTTACATAAAATGTTGTTGACCACAAAACGAGTCTCTCTTTAAAACAAATTACATTGGCATTATCGCTCAAGTAAATTTAGGTTTAGCATGGATAGTCTTCCATAATCTTCTTCTTAAACTCTTTGCTTTCCAAATACAGTGTTTCTGCAAGTTTGGTAAAGGGTTGTGATCCCCTTAGAATATTAAACAGTTTCCATCTATTTCTCTGCAGCTTGCTGCACAACAGCTCCTCATAATTGTTGCTCTCTAACCTAAGTGATGACGACTCAGAATGTAGCATTTTATGAGAATTTACAGGTCCTGTTTGTGTCAGGTATATTTGTGAGCAGCACTGCACACTTTAAAGAACACACCTGATCCAGCTGATAAACTGATTCTCAAGCCCTTTCAGAGGTAAACCTGGCAGGGGAACAGTGAAACTGTGCAGTTCTGTGGGTTGCCAGGTATATGTCTGAGTGTTCTCCCTGAGCACTTAGAAGCACTTAGTAATGACATTTTAAATGTTCATAACATTTTTATGATTGTTAATATGTATCTAATTTCTCAAAACTGTGTACAGTTAATTTAAATGAATTATAAAGCGTGTGTTATAACATGGTGGTTCTTTATCTTGCAGAAGTCAGTTGTTTGGTTTGTTTTCTTGACTTGTTTCTTGACAATGTTCTTCTGGTTTGTTAAAGAGTAGCTTTTTGCTTTGGCCACTGGGACATCATTGTCTTTAAATTCAGACTGAAAACATAAATGTTATTGTTTTGATAGCTGTTGTAATAATTTCTAAACCATTTATTTACCAACTTGTTATTTACAAATCCATTAATCATTTCAGATTTGTAGTTTTGACATTGTGAGGTGGGTCTATTTCCTCTCCATTTCAGAGGTCACTGAAATATGAACACAACAAAGTTGCTATTTGTGATTATTCTGATGCATGGACAAGATAGGTTAATCCTGAGTTCAGCAGTTTTAGAGTTACCAATGGACCAAACATGCCAGACACAAAAATATAACACTTTACCTTTGACTTTTCTTATCTTTTTTTTTTTTTTGAGGTCTAAGGTTTCCATGTTAATGTATATGTAAATGAGAACTAATATGCAACAATGTTTTGGTGTAAACCAAGGGAACCAAATGACAAATATAAAAACATAATACAACTCAAAACATTCCCAATCAATTTCAGTTCTTCATATTAAGTGTTCCATACATTGCACTGTAATTGAATGATGTGATAAGATGCAGATTTTTTGTGTTCAAAACACAGCCAGCCAGTTTTATGAATATGCTTGAGAAACTGTTATGCAAGATTTTTTTCCTTCTATAAACAGGTTACCCATGTCTTTGAAATTTGGGTTGGGACCTGGAATAGTTTTAGGTGTGTTGTTGGCCATTTCCGTTACTGCTCTTAATGCACTTGTGTCTCTTAAATGTATTTGAATGCCTGAAACTCTTCTCACAGTCTGAGCAGTAATACGGTTTCTCCCCTGTGTGAATACGCTGATGTCGAAGGAGGTGACTCTGATGATTAAAACTCTTTCCACAATCTGAGCAGTGAAACGGTTTCTCTCCTGTGTGAGTAAGCTGGTGTGTTTTGAGAGTATTCTGTTGATTAAAACTCTTCCCACAGTCTGAGCAGTGATATGGTTTCTCTCCTGTGTGAATGCGCTGGTGTTGTTGGAGATTACTCTTTTGTTTAAAACTCTTCTCACAGTCTGAGCATTGATATGGTTTTTCTCCTGTGTGAATGCGCTGGTGTCGAAGGAGAGGATTCTGTTGATTAAAACTCTTCCCACAGTCTGAGCAGTGATACGGCTTCTCTCCTGTATGAATGCGTCTGTGTACTTGGAGAGTTCTCTGATTATTAAAACTCTTCCCACAGTCTGAGCAGTGATATGGCTTCTCTCCTGTGTGGATGAGCTGGTGTCGCTGGAGTGTAGTAGGTTGGTTAAAACTCTTCCCACACTCTAAGCAGTGAAAAGGCCTCTCTCCTGTATGAATTCGCTGATGTGTGTTGAGATGACTCTGTTGACTGAAACTCTTCCCACAGTCTGAGCAGTGGTGAGTTTTCTTCTTGCCTGTACGTTTTTGCATTTGTCGGCAAGCTATTGAAGAGGACATTTGCTGAGTATTGGAGATATTTCCGGAAGCCATATTCTTCTCTTTTAGCAGCTTATCGTCTTTTTAAAATCTTCTGATTGTATATATTTGTGAAGCTAAATTTCAACCAGGTAGGAAGGTCGTCACTAGGCACAAGAGTAGGCTTGGAACAGGATGGCATTCATTTCTGGGAAAAAAGGAAAAGGAAATTGTTGAAATGGGGAACAAACAAAGAGGGTATAATTAAAGTATTTAAACTATTTGATTCAGACTTTCAGCATTTTCTTTTTAGGGATGTAACTTCTCAGAATTCTAGGGCAGACAGTAAAATTGTTTCTGCAGACTTCTGAATTTATTCAGCTGCTACATGCAAACCTGCAATCTGGAATGGAAATCTACATGCAAATATTGGTATTTATTAGCAATTTAATTTATTCCAATCTGGCCTACCAATTCTTACTACTGATCAGTGTTTGATATCTTGTAGTATGGCCTGTATAGTTTGGTTCTCATCTTCTTCAAACTCTAAATTGAGATACATTCACCTCTGCCCTGTAAAGGTTGCTGGTGATGTCACTGACTGGGTTTCCTCACATGCCAATGTTTGGGCAACATAATTTTTTCTTTACACAGCTTTAAAATGGCAAAACTTACATTTCAAATCAAGTGCAGACATCCAGAGCTATTCATTATTTAAACAATTAATCTAACAGGGCCCACCTGGGCAACAACAACAAAAAAACATCTGTGATGATATTTCAATATTTCTGCTTACTTAAAAACAATTTGCCCCCAAATGTTTCAAGTTGTTTAACGCAACACAACTATGTTATGTCTTATCTACCTATGGGTGATTTTAAGAAACTTGATCTAGTTTCTCTACAAGTAGAATGGATTACCGTAGAGCTTTGTTTAAATGGTTATTTTTAAAAAACATGTAGGAAATTCTTGTCACTTTTATTTGATGGAAAAGAGCCAATGATAAGTACTGAACCACTAAAATCTAGCAGGGCAATTTAAATAGAAATGATTAAAAATAGCTTTTCATTATTAGTGGGGTGTTGTTCAATCCAAATGCGTCATGTAGTTTAACTACATGGATCGACTGTTAAATGTATGCTATAGGGTGAAAAGTGCTTTTATCACTTTAAAATGAAACATGAGTCTGTTTATGAAATATTTACATAGGTGTTCAATGCTTAAAGTTATCACACCAAGCTTAACTGGAGCAGCATTGTTTAAATAATAAATCAATATTCTACCTATTTTTTGTAAGTATTTTGAACATTCTACTTATACGCCACAAGCTCCTAATGTGCTGGGTAGGAAAAACACTAAGTATGCAGAATATGGGTTCTCCAAGACTGCTAAGTAAACTATCAACCTCCTGAACAGTTCTCACACTTTACAACCCCCCTCTTAACAATCCTCAATCACCCACCATCTCTTAATATACCAGCCATTGACCAGCAACCCCCACCCAAACTACATGTTCCACAAAGCTGCTTCTGTGTTCTCTTCAATGTTGCTCCTTCTGAAAGGGTTTCTATGTGTCTAAGAGTAAATGTAGAACAGTGTGATGAAGAGTGGAGCACCTCCATACCTTCAACAGTAGAGCTGATGGTGTTCCTCCAGCAGAGCAGTCTGAGCACAGAGGTGTGGAGGTGCTGATCACAGCTGGATCTGCTGCTTCTCCACTTTACTGGAGACCGGGCTACAGTTAGCCCCACCTTCCATATTCTCCTACAGAGAAGCTCTTCATGGTAAAAGAGCGGCCAGCAGATGTCCAGAGTCCGCTGGATGAAACTATTAGAAGATGTGGATCAATAGATCTCAATGGCTTCGTCTCTGGATCTGAGCAGATACAGTAACCAGCCCTGATCCACCTTAACGCTCAACAGTCTGCTGTGTTTGTGAGCCGCGGAGCCGCGACGGCATTTCAAAATAAAAGACTAAGCTCACCGAAGTTGTACGATCAGATCATCAAAACGAGAAGACTGGTGGTTCAAACTATCTGGTACACGCGAATCATGTACCTTCGTTGTGAAATGGATTTTGTCAAATATTTTATGAATAGAGCATATATCATACCAGCTTACTGCAACACTGCAGCGTCTACACTACTCGTTCCAAGTCTACATTCAAAATGCTTAACCCATGCTGTAGTAAATTTTACTACTTCAAAATAGTTGATGCTAATATTTGCTTAATGCTAACTTAAATGGAAAATGCTTACGAGTGGAAAAAAAAACATTGTATTTACCTTGAAAGGCAAACCTTACAACGTTTATTGGTATTAACATGTTGTGTTGGCATATGATATCATCTTTTTTGCTGTGATCAGACCACACCATATTTTTGTCTTTCATGATGGACACTATGTCAGATAAGATGGTAATAATGCCATATGTTTTGGCCATGTCTTGATCTTTATTGTTCCCGCACTTCTCTAGATCTAGTGCAGTCTTTAAAAAATGTTCAAGGGTTTTAAAGCTGTACAAATGGGCATAGAGCAAGTGGTGGTTTTAACAAAGCAACTCCACCTTACGACTGCTTCAACTGAGAGTCTACACATCTCACAAGCCACATCTCACATCAAGTTTCTTTGAAAGTTTTTTTTAATTTAAATTAATACTTATACAGTATTTTAATCCTGTG
The DNA here is from genome assembly GCF_030463535.1 of Salminus brasiliensis. Taxonomy (NCBI): domain Eukaryota; kingdom Metazoa; phylum Chordata; class Actinopteri; order Characiformes; family Bryconidae; genus Salminus; species Salminus brasiliensis. The sequence continues at coordinate 46,551,487 of NC_132882.1, forward strand.
ATAAATTTCTATGTTATTCTGTTTTTTTTCTGTACATTTGATCTATTACCCTGATCTAACCCTAACTTTACATTTACTCACCTAACATCCCCATATAAACAAGCCTCATAACGTTGGAGGACTTTTATTTTGACAGCTAGTTGCCAGCTGTGACGCCATTGCCTCCTGAGCGGAACTAGAGTTGGGCTAACTGTAGCCCGGTCTCCAGTAAAGTGGAGAAGCAGCAGATCCAGCTGTGATCAGCAGTCCACACCTCTGTGCTCAGACTGCTCTGCTGGAGGAACACCATCAGCTCTACTGTTGAAGGTATGGAGGTGCTCCACTCTTCATCACACTGTTCTACATTTACTCTTAGACACATAGAAACCCTTTCAGAAGGAGCAACATTGAAGAGAACACAGAAGCAGCTTCGTCCAGGAGCTGCTTGATGATCTTCTCCTAGTTCGCTTTGATGAACAGTTGGTTTCTGCTGGATTGGGGGTAAGGTTAGGGTTAGATTATTTCAGATCTACAGGAGATTTCAGCTACTTAGAAACCCTGACAGTTGGTTTATTGGGGTAATAGTTCTCTGGTCTGGTCTGCGTTCTCTTCACTGGCTTCCTGTAGCTGCTGCCCGCATCAGATTCAGACCCTGACTCTGTTCTACAAAGCCAAGACTTGGACCAGCCAGCCCCTCCGTACTTGATGGCGATGCTGTTGTTTCTAAACTCCTTCATGCTGACTGATGGTCATGTGTTTCTTCACGCCAGTTTGTGTACATAAAGTATATCTTTATGAGGCATTGTAAAACTCTGTGTAAAATAGGTGATGTAATATTAAGCATGGAGATACTGAAGTCCACATATCAGATGTTCTGCTCGCCGCTGTTGCTTTCATGACTTCTGTCATTGCTGTTTTCTTGCCCTCTTCATATGTGGATCCCGTCTAGGCTTGGGCAGTATAATGGTAATTCTGTTTACCTCTGTGTTTAAAAATGTTCACAGCATTACATTTTGGCCTTTCTTTTCTCTTTTTTTTCTTCCAGAAATGAATGCTGTCCTGTTCATAGGCTTCTCCTAATGTCAGTGTTTGTTCCAGGTTGAAAATTAACTTCCCAAATACACACAATCAGAGGATTTTACAAAACGGTTAAGCTGCTGAAAGAGGGGAAGAACATGGCAGCTAGAAAAATCTCTAATACACAGCAAACATCCTCTCCTACATCTCACAAGAAAGTGCAGAAAAGTACAGGCAATAAAGAAACTCATCACTGCTCAGATTGTGGGAAGAGTTTTAGTCAACACCGTTATCTCAAAGCACACCAGCGCATTCACACAGGAGAGAAACCGTATCACTGCTCAGATTGTGGGAAGAGTTTCAATCATCCGGGTCATCTCAGATCACACCAGCGCATTCACACAGGAGAGAAACCGTATCACTGTTCAGACTGTGGGAAGAGTTTTAATCATCAGAGGACTCTTCAACTACACCAGCTCATTCACACAGGAGAGAAGCCGTATCACTGCTCAGAGTGTGGGAAGAGTTTCAATCATCCGGGTAATCTCAGAGCACACCAGCGCATTCACACAGGACAGAAACCGTATCACTGCTCAGACTGTGGAAGGAATTTTCATCAACAGAGTCATTTCAAAACACACCAGCGCATTCACACTGACGAGAGGCCGTATCACTGTTTGGATTGTGGAAGGAGTTTTCATCAACAGAGTCATCTCAGTGCACACCAGCGTATTCACACAGGAGTAAGGCCATATTACTGCTCAGAGTGTGGGAAGAGTTTTAATCATCAGAGTCATCTCCAACAACACCAGCTCATTCACACAGGAGAGAAGCCGTATCACTGCTCAGAGTGTGGGAAAAGTTTTAATCAAAAGAGTCATCTCCAAAAACATCAGCGCATTCACGTTGCAGAGAAGCCGTATCACTGCTCAGACTGCGGGAAGTGTTTTAGTTATCCGAGGACTCTCCAACAACACCAGCGCATTCACACAGGAAAGAAGTTGTATCACTGCTCAGAGTGTGAGAAGAGTTTTTCTCATAAGAGTACTCTCCTTCAACATCAGCGAATTCACACAGGAGAGAAGCCGTATCACTGCTCAGAGTGTGGGAAGAGTTTTAATCAAAAGAGTAATCTCCAACAACACCAGCTCATTCACACAGGAGAGAAGCCGTATCACTGCTCAGAGTGTGGGAAGAGTTTTAATCAAAAGAGTAATCTCCAAAAACATCAGCGCATTCACGTTGCAGAGAAGCCGTATCACTGCTCAGACTGCGGGAAGTGTTTTAGTTATCCGAGGACTCTCCAACAACACCAGCGCATTCACACAGGAAAGAAGTTGTATCACTGCTCAGAGTGTGAGAAGAGTTTTTCTCATAAGAGTACTCTCCTTCAACATCAGCGAATTCACACAGGAGAGAATATGTATCACTGCTCAGACTGTGGGGTAAGCTTCAGGCATTTATATGCATTGAAGAAACACAAATGTATGGAGGCCCATATCCACCACTTTTAAAACGTCATACAGTAAGTCATTATAATGAGTGTTAACAATGAAAGTGAGTGTGTATGTGTGTATATATATATATATATATATATATATATATATATATGTATATGTGTGTGTGTGTATGTTAAGAAAATACTACTAATAAAACATTTGTGTTTCACCTGAGGTTTGTTTATGTATTCACTTTGAGCTCTTGTTTACTTCTAGGAAAAATTAAATGGGGTTGCCTCAGCTTGGGACTACCACAGGATACACCCAATTCTTAGAACCTTAAATTGAAATCTAAGTACAAATGCATGATCATGCAAGTTAATTTAGCAGACCATTAAAAAAGGAAATAAGCGTCCTGGAAGCTGCTACACTGCTCTCCTCCTGCGCCCTCTGGCTGTAAGTGAGTAGTGTATATGGACTTCTACAGAGTCTCTTCTGACACACACACAAACACACACATCCAAGACCATATTCACTCAACCCCTTTATGCAGGGTTTGGGTTTTGTTCTACAGGCTCCTTAGTGCATGTGTGTGAGATAAACTAACGCAGTGTGAATGAGAATAGCTTTTATTTACAGTTCAGCACAGTTATTGCTCATTGTGATTAAATGTTTGTTTTTATTATGTTATTAGTCAGTATTTGTTTAATCAATATGTTTAAATGTTTTGGCATGACATGGTTTTTGTGTGACTGAGGCATTTTTGTAGTATATATGTTAATTGTATGTTAAATGTTTGTATATTGATAAGGCCCAAATTTCAAGTTAATTAGTTTGTGTGTCACATGTATACACAACTAGGATTATATTTTCGCTGTCACTAAAGCCTTGTATCTCCTATTTTACTATTTTCACTTTTCTCCATAATGTAAATCTGGCAGGTGATCTTTATATTAGATCAGAATTTCATGATGAATGGGCCAACAGAAATGCTCCAAAATGTCTTGGAATATAATTTTTATACATTCACTTTCATTGAAAGTTCTGTAAAGCTGCCATTTTGGAGATATACGGTTTTTGTGTGACCACAACGATATATTGGATATAAGGGAATATCATGTATTCTAATATATTTAGGTCCATAAGTATGTTGACAGTATGTTTTGTTGCCACAAAGGGAATGTACACAATATTGATTTTAATGTTATGGCTCATCATTATATTAATTAAAAACACTAATCCTGTCTACTAATCCAATGTCTGTATGAATTGATACGTTACAGAACATTACAGAGAAATTACAGGTGTCAAGTGAAATAGTAAAGCAATGAATGCACTGTAGTAAGAAACCTAACAGCAGCTCAATTATTCATTTTCTGAAGTAACTGCACAGCTTAAGCAATTCACAAGTGACTGTCATAGGTAGTTTCTCTGCAGTTGCTATGTTATTTCAAGTGATTGGTATGGGGTTGCTATGGCATTGCTTGGTGATTGCTTATGTGTTCCAAGTGGTCACTTTGCCATTTCTAAGCATTTGCTGTGGTATCCCACATGATCGATATGGGCTTGCCACTACCACTGTTCATAGTGGTTGCTGCATCAGTGCTAGCAGTTGCTTTAATATCACAGGTGGTTGCTTTGGGGGTTTGTTATGTACAGTGATTATTAGTATTTTGTGTGTATCTCGCTCTCTGTCCCTCATACTTTGATAATGGAGTGCTACTGCTGATATTTACATGATGTGCCCCTGACCAGGAAACGGCGGATACAAGGTGGTTGGTTGGATGGAATTGTTTGTCTATACAGGCAATAATAAAGCCTATATAATAAATAAAAGTACAACAAAAATAGTATTTTGGCAGTCTGGCCACTCCTGATCAAATTACATGTGTATTTGTGTAGGTTTCCAGGCACACTAAAGATACTTATGCAGTTCTAAAACATAATTACTGTTTATTTGCTGAATTTAACTTTTAAATTAAAATTAAACATTTGTTTGCTTTGTGAACATTTCTTCACTGATTTTCACTCAGATCACAATCATATACTGTATAAGAATTAGAATAAATTACAGTTAATTAGATTTCGAATGTGTCATTCCACACAAGTACATTACAGGAAACTAAGCGAACTACTCCACTGGATATACTATATGTAATAAGTATATAGATACAAACTAGGGTGATGTAAGAGATGAACAAGGTGGCCATGTGGGCCCTTATTCAAACAGTGTCCAGAACTTAAGTTAGAGCATAATATTTTAGTTATTTTAGAGAAGCAACCACAAACCTTCACTTTATGTCATTGGTTGACTTAATTAATCTTTTAATCAAAATATATACACACATTTACAAAAAAATCAAATATTCACAGTAAGCAGGAACATAAAAAAAAACATCTGTGTATCATAGTGATGCCTATGCATGTTAACATGTATATGATATATATATATATATATATATACAGCATCTTAATAAGGTCTGCCATATCTTCTAGCCTGTTGCATTATACCTAATCTAATCATGAAGTCATGTTCCCCTACCTGAGACAGTGCAACCCCATGAACTTACGTCTGCATGGAAAATGACATTGAGTGCAGGTTCATCTTTGTTAGATAAAGATAATAGTATTGATGAAAGTGAATTAGGCTGACAAGTAGGATTAAAATAAATCTACTGGAAAGTGCATGTTCTGCAGCCTGCCATAATAAAATATCTATTACAGAATCTATTTGTCAGCCCAGCGGCGCCGCGCCCCCCCAGGGGCGGTTTCGGTCCGCAGGCTCCTCGGGACTTTTAAGTTGATGTTTGATTAATTTCACTGCTCATGGACTTTCTGTTCCTCTTGTTTATGTTTGTCACGAAGGACTTTTATGTTGACAGCCGTTTGTGTAAGACGCCATGTTTTCTGTTCAGTTCATGTGTTGTTCATTCACGTTATTATGTGTTCTGATTTGTTTCTCCTGAGAGCCGGGGTATAGAGGGAGCAGGTTTATAGAGGGAGCCGGGTTATAGAGGGAGCCGGGGTATAGAGGGAGCCGGTTTATAGAGGGAGCCGGGGTATAGAGGGAGCCGGTTTATAGAGGGAGCCGGTTTATAGAGGGAGCCGGGGTATAGAGGGAGCCGGGGTATAGAGGGAGCCGGTTTATAGAGGGAGCCGGGGTATAGAGGGAGCCGGTTTATAGAGGGAGCCGGGGTATAGAGGGAGCCGGGGTATAGAGGGAGCCGGGTTATAGAGGGAGCCGGTTTATAGAGGGAGCAGGTTTATAGAGGGAGCCGGGTTATGGAGGGAGCCGGGGTATAGAGGGAGCCGGGTTATAGAGGGAGCCGGGTTATAGAGGGAGCCGGGGTATAGAGGGAGCCGGGGTATAGAGGGAGCCGGTTTATAGAGGGAGCCGGGGTATAGAGGGAGCCGGTTTATAGAGGGAGCCGGGGTATAGAGGGAGCCGGGGTATAGAGGGAGCCGGGTTATAGAGGGAGCCGGTATATAGAGGGTCCCAAGGTTTCAAGAGTGTCTATGGTGTTTGGTAGAGTTCGCTCTGTAAGAGTCGGTTCATGTTCTGAGGGAGTCACTTCTTGGCTCACCGGTTGGTCGCCGGTGGGATTAGGCGTCCGTTTATTAGCGCCTGACAAGCGCGGTTTGGGGTGGGTTTTGTTTTGCTGGTTTTTCCTGTGTCTTTATGTTCTAGTCTTCCTCCCTCCGTTTGGTTTAGCCCATCTCGCTCTGCTCCCTGGCTACTTACCAGCCTCAGGTGGTTTATCTGTTCTGCCCTGTCTGAGTTGGCCCGAGTTCATTTTCTGTTTCTAGGTTGGACCCTGTACTTTATGCAGCTTTATCTTGCATTGCACTGTCCCTGCGAGTGTTCCCTTGTCTCGCCTAGCCAGCATGACACTATTACATTTTTAGTGTGGTATAAATCCATAACAATACATTTTATCTTATAGGGCATACCTTCAGAAATGTTTTAGAATAAACTTGAAAACCATACAATATATGCCCAGTTTGGTTCAACCCATTTCATCCCTTGAAAAACAAACACTATCCTACAAAACCCTCAAAGTCCTCAAATAACCATGATGACAGCTACAACCACAGAGACATCTAACCAGTCCAAGTCCTGATCTGAGCAAGCCAGAGGCAGAGTAAAAAACAGATGTTAATAAGGAGAACACTCAAGAAGTCCAAGACTTAAAATGAGGATTCAGTCACCTCTGATCACTCACAGTACATTGTGACAGGATCAGCAAATAGTATTAAGAGCAGTCTGCTTACAGGACGATCACTTTTCTCTAATCGTAGCTACATAAAGAGAACATACAGAGAAGCCACATTTCGTTCTATTATTGCAAGTGAACAATACCACCATTTTGACAGCATCATCTAAAAGTCAGTTCCATCTTACCAGAGGTTAGGGTGTCAGATTAAAGATTAAAAAAAAACTTTACAGGGTGGTAGATTTCCAGTACATTAATTGAGCACCCCTGGTGGAAATCAACTGCTGGTATCCCCATCTAAAAACAGTTACATACATTTTTAAATTTGGGTTGGAACCACTGTTCCCTCCAGATCTTTACTCTTATTTCCAAAATAATGCTATAGTGCATTAAAACCTATCCATACAGTTTCAATCATTTCTCTTTGTACATTTGTGTGTTTTCAATGTCTCTATATGCCTAAAGCTTTTCTCACAGTACATGCAGGAATATGTTTTTTCTCCTGTGTGAATGTGCCGGTGTCGAAGGAGATGACTCTCTTGAGAAAAACTCTTTCCACACTCTGAGCAGTAATACGGTTTCTCTCCTGTGTGAATAAGCTGGTGTGTTTTGAGATGACATTGTTGATTAAAACTCTTCCCCCAGTTTGAGCAGTGATACGGTTTCTCTCCTGTGTGAACATGCTGGTGTAGTTGGAGAGAATTATTCAACTCTGATGACTAAAACGCTTCTCACAGTCTGAGCAGCAGTGCGTTTTTCTTCCCTGTACTTTTCTGCATTTGTCTGCCAGGCGTAGGAGAGTCCTGGAGATGTTTCGGTGTGCCATAGTGTTCCCCTTTTTCAGCAGCTTAATGTTTTTTGTGAAATCTTCTGACTGTGTGTATTTGTGAAGCTTAATTTCAACCAGGTAGGAAAGTTTACACTGGGAGTAGGTAAGACTTGGAACAGGATGACAATCATTTCTGGAAGAAACAAGGAGAAAAGAAAACCTAAGCTCAATGCAACATGTAGGACAATCCTAGTTTGGGGTTAGAAAAGAAAATTACACAAACCATTTGTAAACATTAGGCTTGTAATTTCAATAAATTATGAAAGAGAAACAATGTTTCTATAGATGTCTAAATTCATTCAGCAGCCACAATTGTTACAATTGACAATTAACTAGTCTCTTGATTCTTACTGCTAATGCTGCTAACCCAAGCTGCTATATCTCAGCTCTCATCTTCCTCAGACATGGAGTTGCAATACCTTCATCCCTCTCCTGTGGATGTTGTTGGGGATGTCATTGATGTGACTTTTCTTCCAAACTATTATAGTGTTTGTCATCAAGTACTGTTGTTTTCATTGGCTGACCTGGTTTCTATTTCTATCCATTTTTCTCTTTTCCAGAGCTTTAAAATAGACCTCAAGAATGTACTAATGCTTTGGTTTTCTAACCCTAGTCTTTATGTTTTAATGTACTTTCTGTGTAAAGCACTGTGAATTGTCACTGTGTTTAAATGGTTCTATACAGAAAATGCATTGGTGTTTTTGATGCTTTGCACAATTATCTATAATTATCTTTATAGAACCGCTATGGAGAGATCTCAGAACAGCAGTTTGGGGAAGGCAAACCTGCTGAATTTTTTTGTGCATGGTTGTAGTTCTATTGTGGTTTCACTAAGTATGTGTGTATGTGTGTGTGTGTATGAGTCTCTTCCACTTTATAAAGCACAGCTATTCACATGTGGCCTATCTCTAACTAACTGTAATTTACCATTAAGTTCCTAGTGTGCTGGATAAAAAAAAAAAAACTAAATATGCAGAGTAAGTATCCAGGACTGTTAACTAAACTATCAACCTCCTGAATGGTTCTCACACTTTACAAACCCCCTCTTCACATCCCCAATCACCCACCAGCTCTTAATATACCATCCATTGACCAGCAACCCCCACCCAAACTAAACAGCTCTCACAAAGAACTTTATTCTGCTCTAAAATGAACTGCTATGTTTCACAAATAACTGCTAATTCCCAACGTGTGAAACATCTGCATATATGACTTTTATTAATGTAGTAATATATAATGGTTCATAAAGATATACTTTATGTACAAAAAAAGACTCGTATGGAGAAACAAATGACCATAAAGAAAATATCTCTACAGTTAGCATAAAGGAAATAATGAATAGATACAATAGCAGCACAATATCACTTTAACCCACCAAACTGAGACTGAGTTGGTGAGGCTCTTGGGCTTATTTGCTTTCTCTGGTTCTGGAAACCTGCAGAGTGTGAAGGGTTTCTGCTTAAATGAGTCCATGTCCTTTCAAATTGCGTTGACATCCACACACAACTTATGTAATGTTTCCCTCAGTTCATGCATCAGTGACAAACACTGGAGGTTTCTGAAGCTTGCTAGCAACAGCAGCAGGGAGAGAAATGATGGTCTTGTCAGCAATCAAAAAGTTCAAAAGTTCAGGTCACTTTTTTCTTTGATGATTTCGAGTTTAGGAGGAGTTATGGGACACATGTCCTCCACTAAACTCTTGCCAGATTCCATCACAGTTATTTGCTCTGTGACTGCTCATAACACACTTGTGTCTCTTAAATGTCTTAAAATGCCTGAAGCTCTTCTCACACACTGAGCAGTGATATGGCTTCTCTCCTGTGTGAATGCGCTGGTGTTGCTGGAGAGAACTCTGTCGATTAAAACTCTTCCCACAGTCTGGACAGTTATACGGCTTCTCTCCTGTGTGAATGCGCCGGTGTAGTTGAAGAGTCCTCTGTTGATTAAAACTCTTCCCACATTCTGAGCAGTGATAGGGTCTCTCTCCTGTGTGAATGCGCCGGTGTAGTTGGAGTGTACTCTGTCGATTAAAACTCTTCTCACAGTCTGAGCAGTGATATGGTTTCTCTCCTGTGTGAATGAACAGGTGTTGCTGGAGAGAAGTCTGTCGATTAAAACTTTTCCCACACTCTGAGCAGTGATATGGTTTCTCTCCTGTATGAATGCGCTGGTGTTGCTGGAGAGAAGTCTGTCGATTAAAACTCTTCCCACATTCTGAACAGTAATATGGTTTCTCTCCTGTGTGAATGCGCTGGTGTTGCCGGAGTGTAATCAGCTGATTAAAACTCTTCTCACAATCTGAGCAGTGATAACGTTTCTCTCCTGTGTGAAGGCACTGGTGTTGTTGGAGAGAACTTTGACGATTAAAACTCTTCCCGCAATCTGAGCAGTAATAAGGCTTCTCTCCTGTGTGAATGCGCTGGTGTTGCCGGAGTGTAATTTGCTGATTGAAACTCTTCCCACAGTCTGAGCAATAAAAAGGCTTCTCTCCTTTGTGAATGCGCTGGTGTACTTTGAGATTACTGTGTTGATTAAAACTCTTCCCACAATCTGAGCAATAAAAAGGCTTCTCTCCCGTGTGAACACGCTGGTGTTGAATGAGATTACTCTGTCGATTAAAGCTCTTCCCACAGTCTGAGCAATGAAAAGGCTTCTCTCCTGTGTGAATGAGCTGGTGTGATCTGAGATGACTCTGATTACTGAAACCTTTTCCACAGTCTGAACAGTGGTGAGTTTTCTTATTGCCTGTACTTTTCTGCATTTGTCTGCAAGGTGTAGGGGAGGACTTTTTTTTTTTGGATGCCATGCTCTTCCCCTTTCCCTTCTTCTGATTAAGTGTATTTGTGAAGCTAAATTTCCACTAGGTAGGAAAGTCAACACTAGGTACAGGAGAAGTCTTGAATCAGGATGGCATTAGTTTCTGGAAGAAACAAAGAAAAAGAAAAACCCAAGTTCAATCCAAAATGCAGGTGAATCATAGGTGGGAAAAGCTTAATACTTGAGGAGGTATAATAACTGTAATGTAACAAACCATTTGATTTAAACTTTCAAAAATGTTCTCAACAGATGTGTTATTGTTTAGGCTTGTAACCTTACTAAATACAGAAACACAATGTTTCTGCAGATCAGTGAATTCATTCAGAGTGGCTACAATCATGAGCTAGAACACCAAAAAGCCCTGCAAGCCTGTAATCTGGAATGGACATTTACATTCAAACTCCAATTTGGCCTTCCAATTCTTACTGCTGATGAGTGGTTGGTGTCTTGTAGTATGGCCTCTATATTTTGGTTTTCGTCTTGTCCAAACACTGATTTAAAACACCTTCACCCCTGCCCTGTGGAGGTTGTTGGTGATGTCATTGACTGTATTTGGGCTTTTTCTTATAGCTCACAGTGTGTCTAACCTACTGGGCAAAGAATGAGCATTCTAGAAACCTGTTTACCATGGATAAATCAGGGAGGCTAAAGTTGGGGGCAAAGGTTTGTTCACAAGATTCTACTGTGCTGTGTAGGGAAAAAAACAGAACACAAAATATGCAGTGTATGGGTTCTCCAGGACTGTCAACTAAACAACCTAACTCCTGATTGCTTCTCACAATTCACAACCACCATCATAACATCCCATAATCACTGACCATCTCTTACTCCACCAGCCATTGGCGCCCCCCAACAGGGGTTGTGTGAAGTACATTACCTAAGACCAAATAAGAGACAAGATCTGAGGCCCCACACCAATGCTTTTAGTTTTAGAACACACCTGTGTAAGTATGTTGGTATCTACCTGGCTTTCAATGATGATCAGTGTGTGTGCTAAAATGCAAAGTGAGCTTCAGAAAAATGTCTGGTCAGTTCAGTCGATCAGTACAGGTTACCCAGTGTCTGATAGGGAGAATCAAATGACCAGTCTAAAGCAGTGGGACTGATGCAAGAACCGGTCTTTGAATGGCAGCGTAAGCCCCCTGCATCTCCGAAAACACGGACCCTCCCAGTGCCTGAGGAACAGTCCGCCAGAGCCTGCGCTCGAGTCAGGGTTGGAGTGCGTCTAGACTAACGGCAGATCACACCAGTGCTGCTTACCAGCGTCCGGTTTAAACGGAGCTGTCTGCGCGAGACACAGCCCCCTCTGCTCGTTGGCGCGCGGTGGGATTTCAGTCCGTTATGATCGCCCCTGCTGAACGCCACGACACTCCCTCAGCTCCAACAAACCCCGTTCCTCACTGCATCTAATAACAAATCCATAAATGTTGAACACGCTGTTCGCACAACTTCTCAGTCATTGTTAAAGATTGTAAAATGAAAATATGAGCTTTGAACGCTCGGGAAAACAGTGGGATTCAGGTCTTCCGCTTCTAGCACCGCGCTCTCTGTAGACACGCCCACGAAAGCCACTGATAGGCTAAACACGCCGGAACAGACCGTAGTAAAAAAAATATCTTCAAAATAAAAGCCAGATGCGTATTTATCAGACATTGATTCCTAAGTAGCCTAAATCTAAACCTGTAGATCTAAAATAATCTAACCCTAACCCTAACCCTAACCCCTAACCCTAACCCTAACCCTAATCCAGCAGAAACGAACTGTTCAATAAAGCGAACTAGGAGAAGATCTAGCAGATCTAGGGTTAGGGTTAGGGGTTAGGGGTTAGGGTTAGGGTTTGGGTTAGGGTTAGGGTTAGGTTAGGGTTAGGGTTAGGGTTAGGTTAGGGTTAGGGTTAGGGTTAGGGTTAGGGGTTAGGGTTAGGGTTAGGGTTAGGGTTAGGTTAGGGTTGGGTTAGGGTTAGGTTAGGGTTAGGGTTAGGGTTAGGGTTAGGGTTTGGTTAGGGTTAGGGTTAGGGTTAGGGTTAGGGTTAGGGTTAGGGTTAGGGTTAGGTTAGGGTTAGGGTTAGGGTTAGGGTTAGGTTAGG
>NC_132883.1:0-17500 GCF_030463535.1 Salminus brasiliensis
TCTGTGCTCAATATCGTCATAGTGACTCACTGTAGTGCACTGTGAAGGGCGGAGGGAGCAGGAAGGAAGGGAGCCACTGGGCACCTGTAGAGCTTTACGTCTGTTTATTCAGTTTAATGAAGTCTCCATTACTCACTAATTACACATCCATACACCACCCCCGGCCACTTTATCAGAAACACCATTGTACTGCTGTACAGTTACAGACTGCCGCCTGTCTGCTGGAGCGGCATGTGTTTCTAATAAAGTGTCCAGTGAGTGGAAGCACAAGGTGGGGGTTTCTAATAAAGTGTCCAGTGAGTGGAAGCACAAGGTGGGGTTTCTAATAAAGTGGCCAGTGAGTGGAAGCACAAGGTGGGGGTTTCTAATAAAGTGGCCAGTGAGTGGAAGCACAAGGTGGGGGTTTCTAATAAAGTGAAGCGTCAGGGTTAGAGAACTAGAGCAGCATACTCTCTCTCTCTCTCTCTCTCTCTCTCTCTCTCTCTCAGGAGAGCCGCTCCTTCATTCCCTTTAAGATTTTAAAGCATATCAGAACCTCAGATTCGCTCAAACGGAACTATAATCCCACAGAACCGAACCAGAACCCAGCCCTGTTTGGAGTGTGTATGTGTTTCTGAAGCTCATGCTGAAGCTCATGCTGAAGCTGAAGGAACTGCAGGGTGCAGCAGAGCTGCTGCGTCTGACTGAGGGTCACGGCACTGCATAAGAGAAAGAACCGCTGGACTGTAATTTTACTGTATGGAAGGTTTTAACTCTACAAATAGAACCTTCAACTAGCAATTACCTCCAGCCCTGTTCTCTCCTCCGCTCCTCACCAGGAGAACCTTCAGTTATTCTACAGAAACCAACAGAGAACAAACAGCCAAGGTCAGAAACCATGAACAGAAATACACAACAGAGAATTTCTATACATGCTATTACTCTCTCTCCCCCCTCTCTCTCCCCCCCCCTCTCTCTCCCTCTCTCTCTCTCCCCCCCTCTCTCTCTCTCCCTCTCTCTCTCTCTCCCTCTCCCCCCCCCCTCTCTCTCTCCTCCCTCTCTCTCCCCCCCTCTCTCTCCCCCCCTCTCTCTCCCTCTCCTCTCTCTCTCTCTCTCCCCCCCTCTCTCTCCCCCTCTCCCTCTCTCTCCCCCCCCTCTCTCTCTCTCTCCCCCCTCTCCCTCTCTCTCTCCCCCCCCTCTCTCCCCCCTCTCCCTCCTCTCCCTCTCTCCCTCTCTCTCTCTCTCTCCCCCCCTCTCTCTCTCTCCTCCCTCTCCCCCCCCCTCTCTCTCTCCCCCCTCCCCCCCCCCCCCTCTCTCTCTCTCTCCCCCCCTCTCTCTCCTCCCCCCCCTCTCTCTCTCTCTCTCCCCCCTCTCCCTTTCCCCCTCTCTCCCTCTCTCTCTTCCCTTGAGTCTTCTGCTTCTTCCTCGGCTTTCCTCACTCCTTGCGTTCTCATTGGCTGGAGCAGGACCCCGCCCTCACTGTCAGTCATAACCTGGTTTTGACACTTTTCACACTACAGCATTCCGACTCGCCGACAGTCGCAGGTCCAGATCTTTAACATGATAGATATATAGCAGTTCTCACACAGCGATCCAGAGCCGATATTTGAGCCCGAGCGTGGGCAGAGCCTCCATGAGCAAAAGTGAGAGCCCTGACCCTGTCGCCAGTTCACCGATTGTCCTTCCTATGAGCACTTCTGGTAGTCCTGACCACTGCATACCAGACTGAACACCCCACAGGACCTGCCTGATGTTCTGGAGATGTTCTGACCCAGTCATTATCTAGAACATCAGAGTTCGGTTCTTGTCAAAGTGTCTCAGATTTATACTCTTCTCTATTTTTCATCTTCATCACCTTCATCACCTTCATCATCCGCAAGAACTGACTGGTTCACTCGCTGCCTAGTATGTAGATCCAGCCCTCAACAGACAGGAGACACTGGGGAGAGAGAGAGACAGAGAGAGAGAGAGAGAGAGAGAGAGAGAGACAGAGAGCGACAGAGAGACAGAAAGAGAGAGAGAGACAGAGAGAGAAAGAGAGACAGAGACAGAGAGAGAGACAGAGAGAGAGAGAGAGACAGAGAGAGAGAGAGACAGAGAGAGACAGAGAGAGAGACAGAAAGAGAGAGAGAGACAGAGAGAGAAAGAGAGAGAGAGAGACACAGAGACAGAGAGAGAGAGAGAGAGACAGAGAGACACAGAGAGAGAGAGAGACACAGAGACAGAGAGAGAGACAGAGACAGAGAGACACAGAGAGAGAGAGAGAGAGAGACACAGAGACAGAGAGAGAGAGACACAGAGAGAGAGAGAGAGAGAGAGAGACAGAGAGAGAGAGACAGAGAGAGAGAGAGACACAGAGAGAGAGAGACACAGAGACAGAGAGAGAGAGAGAGACAGAGAGAGAGAGAGACAGAGAGAGAGAGAGACACAGAGAGAGAGAGAGACACAGAGACAGAGAGAGAGAGCACTCCGGGGTGACGGAGTGATGTCTTGAGGTTTTTTGAGACGTGACTCTTTATCCAGTCATGAATGAGGAGAGTTTTGGACTCTGTCTCCATGACAACAACGGAGATGACAAACGGAGGAAGCTGGATTTAGAAATCAGACGTCTCTTCAGAGTGTGACAGCTGTCATCTCCAGAACGCAGAACCCTAATTCAGAGGGTCTAGAGTGTGAGGACACTGAATATGAGTCGTGTTCCTCAGCTCAGAGAAGAAGACACTGATCCAGAGCATCTGTAAAGTCTCGCTCTTAACCATCGGCCCTTAAAGTTGGTTGAACCCGTGTCAGGGCCAGTCCGGAGCTGAGTCTGAGATCAGTCACAGAAGCTCTAATCTCAGGACCCTGGCTGAGCCTCTCCAGCTTACAGGATCTCAGTCCCCACAAAGATATAAAACCCCCCACAAACAGCAGCATTCCACCACAAAACACCAAGAAATCAGCGGTTGTGTTCTGTACGTTCACCTGCTGTTTAACAGCCATAACATTAAAACTGCCAGCTGAACTGAGGAACACTGATGATCTGGTCCAGTCATGAACCAGTCAGTTCTTGAAGGTGATGAAGGTGAAAAATGGACAAGCGTAAGAATCTGAGACACTTGACAATAACCAGACTGTGATGTTCTAGATAATGACTGGGTCAGAACATCTCCAGAACATCAGGCAGGTCCTGTGAGTGGTCAGTACCTACCAAAAGTGCTCCAAAGAAAGAACAACCGGTGAACCGGTGACAGGGTCATGGCTCTCACTGATGCTGATGGAGGTCCTTGGCTCAGACCACAAGGAACCTTCAGAGGTCTTGGGGAGTCCATTCCTCAACGGGTCAGAGAGGTTTTGCCGTACGAGGGGGACCTTCACAACATAAGGCAGGTGGTTTTAATGTTTTGGCTGATTGGTGTGTATATATCCAGAGCTCTGCAGAGCAGTAGGAGGAGGAGTCGGATCAGTACCGATCTACTGAACCTGGCAGAGGAGTGTTTCAGTCTTCAGAACCATCAGATCTGCTCTGAAGTTCTAAAACACCCTCAGGGTTCTCCTCTCCACTAGAGTGTGTGTGTGTGTGTGTGTGTGTTTCTACTTCAGCCTCACTGCTGCAGTCTCTTCTGCATTATCAGCTAATTTTACTGTGTGTGTGTGTGTGTGTGTGTGTGTGTGTGTGTGTGTGTGTGAATGGCATACAGATCAAGTGAGCCTCACACTCTCCCCACTCATATTCACTCTGTCCACACACACTCTGACAGCTTTCATCTCATCTCAGACACTTTCACTCTCTCTGTGTAGTGTGTGTGTGTGTGTGTGTGTGTGTGTGTGTGTGTGTGTGTGTGTGTTGAGGTCTGGGTGTTGAGGGCTGGGTTGAGTGTTAATAAGGTGAAGGTAATGAAGAGGGAATCAGACCCAAGGGAGAAAGTAATTTACACACACACACACACAAACAAACAAACAAATAAACACACACACACACCACCTACTGCTGCATCATGCTGCTCTACCAGCTCTGTATTAGTGCTGAAGTTCTCTCTAGTGTTTGGACTCGGACTCATCTCTGACTCTTCGGGGGGGGGTCCCGTTGAGGCTGATTATCATAGTGTTTCCTCTGGAGATCCACAGCCTGGGACTGCTAATTAATTACACTCCAACCAGGGGAACATAGTGTCTAAATGACACTCATCCTCCTGTGTTTGTGTGTGTGTAAATAACTGTTAGGTCCCTGAGTAGCAGTTAGAGTCGAGGGTTCAGCTCGGCTGCTCTTCACACTCACCTTCATCTGTAGGATTTTGTTATTTATGAGGCTCAGCTTTATTATTTCCTGCTGTATCATTTCATCTTTTTAAAGCTTTATTTGCTTAATTGTTATTACTAAACATTTTTTGTGTTTAATTTTTTTTGTTGTTTTAATATTCCTGTTTATTATACACTGATATTTATATATATTTATAAATATATGTTCTTACTCCTCTCACACCCTAATCTATAAACCTAATCTATAACTGAACTGAGCTTCACTGCAACACAGTAGTAATACATAACATGCCTTACATCTGCACTGTTATTTGCACAGCTGTACAGATGTTCATTGTCTGTAAATGTTTATCATCATTATATCTGTAACACTGCATCTGTAATGCATTCTTCTTTATTCTGTTTGTTGTTTAGTGTATTGTTCCCTCAGTGTGACACTTGTTAACAGTCTGTGTGTTTGTTACGTGTGTCAGGTTTGCGTCATCACGCCTGCCCCTGGGTGGACTCGAGCTGCTGAGTTTCAGTTGTAGTTTGATTCAATGTGTAGGTTCAGTGTTCTGTTCATGTTCTTATGTTTGGTTCAGCACCTTCGCTCGCTCCCTGTATCTATCCGCGACTCTCGCTCCACCTAGGCGACCCTCTTCCACTTTGCGTCTTCAGGTTTAGTCGGCCTAGCCGTTTATGGTTCAGCGGCTGGTTCCCCAGCTCTCTCCCCCCAGTTTGTGTAATCTTTGCATGGTTCACGCTTGTTCTTAGTTTTCCCCTTAGTCTCCCCAGACACGGCCTTGTAGGGTGTTTTGTGTTGTTCCCAGTTCTCCCTCACCAGCTCACCCAGCTCAGCTCCCAGAGCCCCCCCATACCCCAGACCCAATCACAGCACAGGGACAGTCCTTCAGACCCAATCACAGCCCAGAGACAGCCCTTCAGACCCAATCACAGCACAGAGACAGCCCTTCAGACCCAATCACAGCCCAGAGACAGCCCTTCAGACCCCATCACAGCACAGAGACAGTCTTTCAGACCCAATCACAGCACAGAGACAGTCCTTCAGACCCAATCACAGCCCAGAGACAGTCCTTCAGACCCAATCACAGCACAGAGACAGTCCTTCAGACCCAATCACAGCACAGAGACAGTCCTTCAGACCCCATCACAGCACAGAGACAGTCCTTCAGACCCCATCACAGCACAGAGACAGCCCTTCAGCCCCAATCACAGCACAGAGACAGCCCTTCAGATCCAATCACAGCACAGAGACAGCCCTTCTGACCCAATTACAGCAGAGAGACAGTCCTTCAGACCCCATCACAGCACAGAGACAGCCCTTCAGCCCCAATCACAGCACAGAGACAGTCCTTCAGACCCAATCACAGCACAGAGACAGCCCTTCAGACCCAATCACAGCCCAGAGACAGCCCTTCAGACCCAATCACAGCACAGAGACAGCCCTTCTGACCCAATCACAGCACAGAGACAGTTCTTCAGACCCAATCACAGCACAGAGACAGTCCTTCAGACCCCATCACAGCCCAGAGACAGCCCTTCAGCCCCAATCACAGCACAGAGACAGCCCTTCAGACCCAATCACAGCCCAGAGACAGCCCTTCAGACCCAATCACAGCACAGAGACAGCCCTTCAGACCCAATCATAGCACAGAGACAGTCCTTCAGACCCAATCACAGCACAGAGACAGTCCTTCAGACCCAATCACAGCTCAGAGACAGCCCTTCAGACCCAATCACAGCACAGAGACAGTCCTTCAGACCCAATCACAGCACAGAGACAGCCCTTCAGACCCAATCACAGCACAGAGACAGCCCTTCAGACCCAATCACAGCTCAGAGACAGCCCTTCAGACCCAATCACAGCACAGAGACAGCCCTTCAGACCCAATCACAGCACAGAGACAGTCCTTCAGACCCAATCAGAGCACAGAGACAGCCCTTCAGCCCCAATCACAGCACAGATTTATCATTTGAGCAACATATAGCTAATATTAGTAGAACAGCCTTCATGCAGCTTAGGAACATCTCCGAACTAAGAAACTCCTCCTCTCTACAGGACACAGAAAAGCTAGTACATGCTTTTATTACCTCAAGACTAGATTACTGTAATGCACTACTGTCAGGTTGTTCCAGCAGGAACCTCAATAAACTTCAGCTGCTTCAGAACACTGCAGCCAGGGTTCTTACTAAACCTAGAACATCTGACCATATCAGTCCAGTTCTATCAGCACTGCACTGCTCCCAGTTCAGTTCAGCACTGATTATAAAATTCTTCTATTAACATATAAAGCCCTACATGGCCTCGCTCCTGAGTACCTGCAGGATCTTATTGTATACTACGAACCATCGAGACTTAGATCTCAGCAGGGGGAGGAGCCTTTTTTATAAAGCCCCCCAACTCTGGAATGACCTTCCAGATAATGTTCGGTCTCCTAAATCTGACCCGCACCAGTTTGTTAACCGCCCAAATCGTTCCATAGTGGATCTCCTCTATACTTCACCTGAGATTAAAACACCTGGAAGGAAAGAATACGCATGCTGTTACTGGACTTCAGCTCAGCGTTTCACATGATTATCCCCCAAAACTGACCTCCCTTAGCTTCAGCACCCACCTGTGTAACTGTAGCTGTTGGGCTTCTTAACAGACAGACAGTCAGTGCAGGTGGGCAACAGCATCTCTCTGAGCACCGGCTCTCCACTGCTGTTTACCTTTTATGACCCATGACTGCGGCGCCAGGTCCACTACCAAACACATTGTGAAGTTTGAGGACAACACTATAGTTGTGGGCCTGGTCCAGGATGGCAGCGACCTGGACTGCAGAGATGAGGTGAACCACCTGGTTGACTGGTGTGAAATCAACAACCTGGCTCTGAATGTCGAGAAATGAAGAGACCTCAGGAGGAGCCAACCCAACCACACCCCACTCCTCATCAGGGACACGGCAGCGGAGATAGTCCCACTGAAGCCCTGGTCAAAAGAGCTCAGCAGCGCATGCACTTCCTGAGACGGATGAGAAGAGCACACCTTCCCCCTCCGATTCTCACCACCTTCTCCAGAAGCACTGTAGAGAGCGCACTGACCAGTCGAGCCTGCAGTGCCTCTGACTGGTCGTCCATGCAGAGGGTGGTAAAGACAGCGCAGGGATTTATCTGGACTTCACTTACTCCCATACAGCACATTGGGACAAGTCGCTGTTTGACCAGAGCCCAGAACATACACAGAGACCCCTCCCACCCCCACCATGGACTGGTTTTGCTGCTGGCATCTGGAAAGATCGATGCAGAACAACCAGGTTAAAAAACAGCTTCTTTCCACATGCAGTAAGAGTGCTGAACTCGAGATGAAAAGCTGCTCTGTTCTTTTTCATCAGCCCAGTGCAATACACTGTAAATTACTGTTGAGATATATATATATATATATATATATCTACATATTTCTATACATATATTTATTTTTACTACATTTGGCACTACACTGTATATAATAACATTTTATTACTGCTGCTGTTGACTTCACACTACCTCCAGCCGATGCAACGACATTTGGCTCTGATTTGGCTCTTGATTGACAATAAAGACTAAATACTTAAATGGTTCATACATGGACTCCTTTTTTAAAACTGACTCTACATAGCACCCAAAAATGAGTTAAAGATCCCTTCTCTGTAAAACATAGCGAACCAAAGATAGGGGAGGAAGTGGAGGAGTAGGACGAAGAACAGCAGCAGGAAAAGGAGCAGGGGATGATGAGGAGGAACAGAAAGAAAATGATGAAGGATGAAGAAGAGGAGCAGAAGGAGAAGGAGGCTCAATGTCTAGAAAAATCTGGAGAAGAATCTGCTCCTCAAACACGCCTCCACTTGCTTCCAGCACCCGACCTGCTGACCAAAGCCCAAAAGCTGGGTGTAAAACCTCTCAGGTCCCAGGCGAGGTGGTTCTGAGTCAGCACCATTAGAACGTCTCAGGATTAGCTGTCATTTCTGACAGTGGAACCTGATCCTCGTCCCATAATTACAGCCCTCTGCTGGGGGCGGGAGCGGTGTGACGCAGGACGTCTTTTCAGAGCAGTAAATTGGGTGGTGTGTGATTTCTGTTTCCATAAGAACCGTTCCTACATGCAGACGGCCGTCACATTCCAGGGGGAGGAAACGTGTCTCGTCCTGCCTGTTTGGCTGGGGTTCTATGTGTGCGTGTGTGTGTGTGTGAGTGTGTGTAGATGCAAGATAAGCAGGGTGAGAAACAAAAGGACAGTACAGAGCTGAGAGCCTTTCAGAGGGTCTGATTATCTACAGTCTTTAACAGCAGATTCAGCAGGAAGCAGCTCGTCTGATTACTGTATTCAATAACACTGAATATACACAGTATGTCCAAATGTTTGTGGACACCCCTTCTAATGAATGCATTCAGCTACTTTAAGTTGCACCCATTGCTGACACAGATGTGCAAATGCACACGCACAGCTTGTCTAGTGATTTCTGTCCATAAAATTCCTCTCAGAACTAACTTTCTCTTTCTCTTTTTACCTTCTCAGAGTAAATGGCCACTCGGCCTGACCTGCTGGAAGACTGCCCGCTGAGGTCCCCTCTACCTGCGTCAAACCAGCTGCCACCTACCAGTCCGGCCAGCAGGTCCCCCCCAACCCGCCACCACCCATGGCTCACCCGCCTGCCGCTGCTGCCTGTTTGGTGGCCGTGCTGAAACCTAGATGGACTCGTGTCTGTCTGACACTATTAATATCACCACTATCAACTTTCTGTTGTATCTGCTTTGGTCATTTTTATCATTAATGTTTAAATAGTCTGGCCAGAGGAGGACGGGTCCTCCGAGTCTTGGTTCCTCCCAAGGTTTCTTCCTCCAGCTCTGAGGGAGTTTTTCCTTGCCACTGTCGCCGTTGGCTTGCTCAGTGGGGTCTTTGACCCTTCATGTTATTCCTTCTTTCTTCTCTGTCTCTGTCCTTTATTAAGTAATAATTATGTAAAGCTGCTTTTTGACAACAAAAAAAGCGCTATACAAATAAATCTGACTTGACTTGACTTGACTGACTAGTCACTGCTGCTGCTGCTGCTGCTATCTCTGCTGTTGCTGTCACTGCTGCTGCTGCTGCTATCTCTGCTGCTGCTGCTATCTCTGCTGCTGCTGCTATCTCTGCTGCTGCTATCTCTGCTGCTGCTGTTGTTGTCACTGCTGTCAGTGCTGCTTATATCACTGCTGCTGCTGCTATCTCTGCTGCTGCTGTCACTGCTGCTGCTGCTGCTATCTCTGCTGCTGCTGCTATCTCTGCTGCTGCTGTCACTGCTGCTGCTATCTCTGCTGCTGCTGCTGCTGCTGCTATCTCTGCTGCTGCTGCTGCTATCTCTGCTGCTGCTGTCACTGCTGCTGCTGCTGCTATCTCTGCTGCTGCTGTCACTGCTGTCACTGCTGCTGCTGCTGCTATCTCTGCTGCTGCTGTCACTGCTGCTGCTGCTGCTATCTCTGCTGCTGCTGCTATTTACATTACATTACATTACGGCATTTAGCAGACGCTCTTATCCAGAGCGACTTACAAGGTTGCTTGTATTACAGAGGAGGTCAGTGTAGTGTTAGGAGTCTTGCCCAAGGACTCTTATTGGTGTAGCGCAGCATAGTCACCCAGACCGGGAATCGAACCCCAGTCTCCCACATGGTGCGGTAGCTCAGTGGCAGGTAGTGGTGTTATCTGTTGCGCCACACCAACCACCATCTCACTATCTCTGCTGCTGCTGTCACTGCTGCTGCTGCTGCTATCTCTGCTGCTGCTGTCACTGCTGCTGCTGCTGCTATCTCTGCTGCTGCTGTCACTGCTGCTGCTGCTATCTCTGCTGCTGCTGCTGCTATCTCTGCTGCTGCTGTCACTGCTGCTGCTGCTGCTATCTCTGCTGCTGCTATCTCTGCTGCTGCTGTTGTTGTCACTGCTGTCAGTGCTGCTTATATCACTGCTGCTGCTGTTACCGCTGCTACTGCTATTACTGCTGTCACTGCTGCTGCTGCTGTCACTGCTGTCAGTGCT
The DNA here is from genome assembly GCF_030463535.1 of Salminus brasiliensis. Taxonomy (NCBI): domain Eukaryota; kingdom Metazoa; phylum Chordata; class Actinopteri; order Characiformes; family Bryconidae; genus Salminus; species Salminus brasiliensis. Next base: position 10,250 of record NC_132883.1, read on the forward strand.
GCTAATATCACTGTTGCTGCTGCTGCTATTACTGCTGCTGCTGTCACTGCTGCTGCTGCTATTACTGCTGTCACTGCTGCTGCTGTCACTGCTGTCAGTGCTGCTAATATCACTGCTGCTGCTGCTATTACTGCTGCTGCTGCTGTCACTGCTGTCAGTGCTGCTAATATCACTGTTGCTGCTGCTGCTATTACTGCTGCTGCTGTCACTGCTGCTGCTGCTGTCAGTGCTGCTGCTATCACTGCTGCTGCTGCTGTCACTGCTGCTGCTGCTATCACTGCTGTCAGTACTGCTAATATCACTGCTGCTGCTGCAGCTATCACTGCTGCTGCTGCTGTCACTGCTGTCAGTGCTGCTGCTATCACTGCTGCTGCTGCTGTCACTGCTGCTGCTGCTATCACTGCTGTCAGTGCTGCTAATATCACTGCTGCTGCTGCCGCTATCACTGCTGCTATCACTGCTGCTGCTGCTGTCACTGCTGCTGCTATCACTGCTGCTGCTGCTGCTACTGTCACTGCTGCTGCTGCTGCTGCTATCACTGCTGCTGCTGCTGTCACTGCTGCTGCTGCTATTACTGCTGCTGCTGTCACTGCTGCTGCTGCTATCACTGCTGCTGCTGCTATTACTGCTGCTGCTGCTATTACTGCTGCTGCTGTCACTGCTGCTGCTATCTCTACTGCTGCTATCACTGCTGCTGCTGCTATTACTGCTGTCAGTGCTGCTAATATCACTGCTGCTGCTGCTGTCACTGCTGCTGCTGTCACTGCTGTCACTGCTGCTGCTGCTATCACTGCTGCTGCTGCTATCACTGCTGCTGCTGCTGTCACTGCTGCTGCTGCTATCACTGCTGCTGCTGCTATTACTGCTGTCAGTGCTTCTAATATCACTGCTGCTGCTGCTGTCATTGCTGTCACTGCTGCTGCTGCTGTCACTGCTGCTGCTGCTGCTATCACTACTGCTGCTGCTGTCACTGCAGCTGCTGTCACTGCTGCTGCTGCTGTCACTGCTGCTGCTGCTGCTATCACTACTGCTGCTGCTGTCACTGCAGCTGCTGTCACTGCTGCTGCTGCTGTCACTGCTGCTGCTGCTATTACTGCTGCTGCTACTATTACTGCTGCTGCTGCTGTCAATGCTGCTGCTGTCACTGCTGTCAGTGCTGCTGCTGTCACTGCTGCTGCTGCTGTCACTGCTGCTGCTGTCGTCACTGCTGCTGCTGCTTTTACTGCTGCTTCTGCTGTCACTGCTGCTATTACTGCTGCTGCTGCTGTCACTGCTGTCAATGCTGCTGCTGTCACTGCTGTCAGTGCTGCTGCTGTCACTGCTGCTGCTGCTGTCACTGCTGTCAGTGCTGCTAATATCACTTCTGCTGCTGCTGCTATTACTTCTGCTGCTGTCACTGCTGTCAGTGCTGCTAATATCACTGCTGCTGCTGCTGTCACTGCTGCTGCTTTCACTGCTGCTGCTGCTGTCACTGCTGTCAGTGCTGCTAATATCACTTCTGCTGCTGCTGCTATTACTTCTGCTGCTGTCAGTGCTGCTAATATCACTTCTGCTGATGCTATCACTGCTCCTGCTGTCACTGCTGCTAATATTACTGCTGCTGTCACTGCTGTCACTGCTGCTGCTGCTATCACTGCTGCTGCTGCTGTCACTGCTGCTGCTGCTGCTATCACTACTGCTGCCGCTGCCACTGCTGCTGTCACTGCTGCTGCTGTCACTGCTGCTGCTGCTGTCACTGCTGCTGCTGCTATTACTGCTGCTGCTGCTGTCACAGCTGTCAATGCTGCTGCTGTCACTGCTGTCAGTGCTGCTGCTATTACTGCTGCTGCTGCTGTCACTGCTGCTGCTGCTGTCACTGCTGTCAATGCTGCTGCTGTCACTGCTGTCAGTGCTGCTGCTGTCACTGATGCTGCTGTCACTGCTGCTGCTGCTGTCACTGCTGTCAGTGCTGGTAATATCACTTCTGCTGCTGCTGCTATTACTACTGCTGCTGCTGCTATCACTGCTGCTGCTGCTGCTATCACTGCTGCTGCTGCTATCACTACTGCTGCTGCTATCACTACTGCTGCTATCACTGCTGTTGTTGTCAATGCTGCTGCTGTCACTGCTGTTAATGTCTTGCTGCTGCTGCTGCTGTCACTGCTGCTGCTGTCACTGCTGCTGCTGCTATTACTGCTGCTGCTTCTGTCACTGCTGCTGCTGCTGTCACTGCTGCTGCTGATGCTATCACTGCTGCTGCTGATGCTATCACTGCTGCTGCTATCACTGCTGCTGCTGCTGTCACTGCTGCTACTATCACTGCTGCTGCTGTCACTGCTGCTGCTGATGCTATCACTACTGCTGCTGTCACTGCTGTTAATGTCTTGCTGCTGATGCTGCTGTCACTGCTGCTGCTGTCACTGCTGCTGCTGCTGCTGATGCTATCACTGCTGCTGCTGTCACTGCTGCTGCTGATGCTATCACTGCTGCTGCTGCTGTCACTGCTGCTGCTATCACTGCTGCTGCTATCACTGCTGCTGCTGTCACTGCTGCTGCTGTCACTGCTGCTGCTGATGCTATCACTGCTGCTGCTGTCACTGCTGCTAATATTACTGCTGCTGCTGCTGTCAGTGCTTCTAAGATCACTGCTGCTGCTGCTATTACTGCTGCTGCTGCTGCTGTCAGTGCTGCTAATATCACTGCTGCTGCTGCTATTACTGCTGCTGCTTCTGTCACTGCTGCTGCTGCTGTCACTGCTGTCAATGCTGCTGCTGTCACTGCTGTCAGTGCTGCTAATATCACTGCTGCTGCTGCTATCACTGCTGCTGCTGCTATCTCTGCTGCTGCTGCTGCTGTCACTGCTGCTATCACCGTTGTTGTCACTGCTGCTGCTGCTGCTATTACTGCTGCTGCTGCCATCACTACTGCTGCTGCTATCACTGCTGCTGCTGCTGCTATCACTGCTGCTGCTGCTTTCACTGCTGCTGCTGCTATTACTGCTGCTATCACTACTGCTGCTATCACTGCTGTTGTTGTCAATGCTCCTGCTGTCACTGCTGCTGCTGTCACTGCTGCTGTTGCTGTCACTGCTGCCTCTGCTGCTGTTACTGCTGTCAGCAGCAATGCTCCTGCTGTCGCTGCTGCTGCTATCATTGCTGTAAATGCTGCTGCTGTCACTGCTGCCAATGCTCCTGCTATCACTACTGCTGCTGCTGTCACTGCTGCTGCTGCTGCTATCACTACTGCTGCTATCACTGCTGTTGTTGTCAATGCTCCTGCTGTCGCTGCTGCTGCTGTCACTGCTGCTGTTGCTGTCACTGCTGCCTCTGCTGCTGTTACTGCTGTCAGCAGCAATGCTCCTGCTGTCGCTGCTGCTGCTATCACTGCTGTAAATGCTGCTGCTGTCACTGCTGCCAATGCTCCTGCTGTCACTGCTGCTGCTGCTATCACTGCTGTTAATGTCTTGCTGTTGCTCCTGCTGCTATCACTGCTGCTGCTGTCACTGCTGCTGCTGCTGTCACTGCTGCTGCTGCTGTCACTGCTGCTGCTGCTATCACTGCTTTTGTTGTCACTAATGCTGCTGCTGCCATCACTACTGCTGCTGCTGGCACCGCTGCTGCTGCAGCTGTCACTGCTGTCAGTGCTGCTAATATCACTGCTGCTGCTGCCATCACTACTGCAGCTGTCAATGCTGCTGTTGTCACTGCTGCTGCTGTCACTGCTGTCAATGTTGCTGCTGTCACTGCTGTTGCTGTCACGGCTGCCTCTGCTGCTGTTACTGCTGCCGCTGCTGCTGTCACTGCTGTCAATGCTTCTGCTGTTGCTGCTATCACTGCTGTCAATGCTGCTCCTGCCACTGCTGCCAATGCTCCTGCTTTCGCTGCTGCTACTATCACTGCAGCTGCTGTCAATGCTGCTGCTGTCACTGCTGCCGCTGTTGCCTCTGCTGCTGTTACTGCTGTCACTACTGGCGCTGCTGCTGTCACTGCTGCCTCTGCTGCTGTTACTGCTGTCACTGCTGCTGCTGCTGTCACTGCTCTCAATGCTGCTGCTGTCACTGCTGTCAGTGCTGCTAATATCACTGCTGCTGCTGTCACTGCTGCTATCACTGCTGCTGCTGTCACTGCTGCTGCTGCTGCTGCTGCTGCTGCTGCTGTCACTGCTGCTGCTGCTATCACTGCTGCTGCTGCTGCTGTCACTGCTGCTGCTATCACTGCTGCTGCTGCTGCTATCACTGCTGCTGCTATTACTGCTGCTGCCGTTGTTGTCACTGTTGCTGCTGCCATCACTACTGCTGCTGCTATCACTGCTGCTGCTGCTGCTATCACTACTGCTGCTGCTATCGCTACTGCTGCTGCTATCACTGCTGCTGCTGCTATCACTACTGCAGCTGCTGCTATCACTACTGCTGCTATCACTACTGCAGCTGCTGCTATCACTACTGCTGCTGCTATCACTGCTGCTGCTGCAGCTGTCACTGCTGTCAGTGCTGCTAATATCACTGCTGCTGCTGCCATCACTACTGCAGCTGTCAATGCTGCTGCTGTCACTGCTGTTGTCACTGCTGCTGCTGTCACTGCTGTCAATGTTGCTGCTGTCACTGCTGTTGCTGTCACGGCTGCCTCTGCTGCTGTTACTGCTGCCGCTGCTCCTGCCACTGCTGCCAATGCTCCTGCTTTCGCTGCTGCTACTATCACTGCAGCTGCTGTCAATGCTGCTGCTGTCACTGCTGCCGCTGTTGCCTCTGCTGCTGTTACTGCTGTCACTACTGGCGCTGCTGCTGTCACTGCTGCCTCTGCTGCTGTTACTGCTGTCACTGCTGCTGCTGCTGTCACTGCTGCTGCTGCTGTCACTGCTGTCAATGCTGCTGCTGTCACTGCTGTCAGTGCTGCTAATATCACTGCTGCTGCTGTCACTGCTGCTATCACTGCTGCTGCTGTCACTGCTGCTGCTGCTGTCACTGCTGCTGCTGCTGCTGTCACTGCTGCTGCTGCTATCACTGCTGCTGCTGCTGCTGTCACTGCTGCTGCTATCACTGCTGCTGCTGCTGCTATCACTGCTGCTGCTATTACTGCTGCTGCCGTTGTTGTCACTGCTGCTGCTGCCATCACTACTGCTGCTGCTATCACTGCTGCTGCTGCTGCTATCACTACTGCTGCTGCTATCGCTACTGCTGCTGCTATCACTGCTGCTGCTGCTATCACTACTGCAGCTGCTGCTATCACTACTGCTGCTGCTATCACTGTTGCTGCTGCTGCTATCACTACTGCTGCTGCTATCACTGTTGCTGCTGCTGCTATTACTGCTGCTGCTGCTATCGCTACTGCTGCTGCTATCACTGCTGCTGCTGCTATCACTACTGCAGCTGCTGCTATCACTACTGCTGCTGCTATCACTACTGCAGCTGCTGTTATCACTACTGCTGCTGCTATCACTGCTGCTGCTGCTGCTATCACTACTGCTGCTGCTATCACTGCTGCTGCTGCTGCTATCACTACTGCTGCTGCTATCGCTACTGCTGCTGCTATCACTGCTGCTGCTATTACTGCTGCTGCTGCTGCTATCACTACTGCTGCTGCTATCACTGCTGCTGCTGCTGCTATCACTACTGCTGCTGCTATCGCTACTGCTGCTGCTATCACTGCTGCTGCTGCTATCACTACTGCAGCTGCTGCTATCACTACTGCTGCTGCTATCACTACTGCAGCTGCTGTTATCACTACTGCTGCTGCTATCACTGCTGCTGCTGCTGCTATCACTACTGCTGCTGCTATCACTGCTGCTGCTGCTGCTATCACTACTGCTGCTGCTATCGCTACTGCTGCTGCTATCACTGCTGCTGCTATTACTGCTGCTGCTGCTGCTATCACTACTGCTGCTGCTATCACTGCTGCTGCTGCTGCTATCACTACTGCTGCTGCTATCACTGCTGCTGCTATCACTACTGCTGCTGCTATCACTGCTGCTGCTATCACTGCTGCTGCTATTACTGCTGCTGCCGTTGTTGTCACTGCTGCTGCTGCTGCTATTACTGCTGCTATCACTACTGCTGCTATCACTGCTGTTGTTGTCAATGCTCCTGCTGTCGCTGCTGCTGTCACTGCTGCTGTTGCTGTCACTGCTGCCTCTGCTGCTGTTACTGCTGTCAGCAGCAATGCTCCTGCTGTCGCTGCTGCTGCTATCACTGCTGTAAATGCTGCTGCTGTCACTGCTGCCAATGCTCCTGCTGTCACTGCTGCTGCTGCTGTCACTGCTGTTAATGTCTTGCTGTTGCTGCTGCTGCTATCACTGCTGCTGATGTCACTGCTGCTGCCGTTACTACTGCTGCTGCTGTCACTGCTGCTGCTGTCACTGCTGCTGCTATCACTGCTGTTGTTGTCACTAATGCTGCTGCTGCCATCACTACTGCTGCTGCTGGCACCGCTGCTGCTGCTGCTATCACTGCTGTTGTTGTCACTGCTGTCAGTGCTGCTAATATCACTGCTGCTGCTGCTATCACTACTGCTGCTGTCAATGCTGCTGCTGTCACTGCTGTTGCTGTCACTGCTGCCTCTGTTGCTGTTACTGCTGTCACTACTGCCGCTGCTGCCGTCACTGCTGTTGTTGTCACTGCTGTCAGTGCTGCTAATATCATTGCTGCTGCTGCTATCACTACTGCTGCTGTCACTGCTGCTGCTATCACTGCTGTTGTCACTGCTGCTGCTGTCACTGCTGTCAATGTTGCTGCTGTCACTGCTGTTGCTGTCACGGCTGCCTCTGCTGCTGTTACTGCTGCCGCTGCTGCTGTCAATGCTTCTGCTGTTGCTGCTATCACTGCTGTCAATGCTGCTGCTGCCATTGCTGCCAATGCTCCTGCTTTCGCTGCTGCTACTATCACTGCAGCTGCTGTCAATGCTGCTGATGTCACTGCTGCCGGTGTTGCCTCTGCTGCTGTTACTGCTGTCACTACTGCCGCTGCTGCTGTCACTGCTGCCTCTGCTGCTGTCACTGCTTCCGCTGTTGCCTCTGCTGCTGTTACTGCTGTCACTACTGCCGCTGCTGCTGTCACTGCTGCCTCTGCTGCTGTTACTGCTGTCACTACTGCCGCTACTGCTGTCACTTCTGCCGCTGCTGCTGCTGTCACTGCTGGGAGGAGGAACAGAAGGAGGAGGATAATGAAGGAAGGAGATGCTGAGAGGAGGAGATGGAAGACAGAAAAGCCAGGGGAGATGGAGAAGAATAGGAGACAGGTGATAAAGGTGGAGATTGAGGAGGATGTGGATGAAGAATAAG